>NC_092781.1:6477194-6636920 GCF_047496795.1 Chiloscyllium punctatum
ACAGTTAGCAGACAGCTAGAGCTGGACTCACCTGTGTCTCGGGGAAAAAAACGCTGTGGGTATTACCGGAATAGCTCAATATTTACATCTGCTGGAATGGCCATTTACAGCTTTGGAAATGGCAAAAATTCAATGGCAGATGAAACAGCTTGAGGTAGACGAGAAAGGTAGGGAGAAAAGGTTCTTCGGCAAAAGTGAGGAATGCATTTCCGGGAGATTAAAGCCAAGAATGTGGTGCTGGAAAAGCACAGGAGGTCAGGGAGCTTCGAAGGAGCAAGAGAATCGACGTTCCAGGCAATGAAGGGCTTATAACGAAAATGTCAATTCTCCTACTCCTCGGATGCTACCTGACGTGCTGTGCGTTTCTAGCACCACACTCTCCACAGAAAAAATCTTAGCAAAGCAAAGATCCAGAGAGAGAAAGAGAGAAGAAATTTTCAAAATGAAAGAACAGCCATGTCAGAAGATCAAGGAAAAGAGAGAAGTTTCCCAGCTTGGCAAAAAGTGAGAGAGAGGGAGAAAGAAAGAAATTGAACTTCGGAAATAGCAAAGTGAACACGAAAGTCAGTTCAGAACGATGAAACGATACGGCAAACTTAGGGCAGTGGAGAGTGATGATGAACAAGCCCATCTTAGACAAAAACATGGGAGGGATATCATATTTATAAAATAGGCTAGGCAGATGTGGTGCCCAGAGAACGCATGTGTAATGCTGATTTATAGGAAAATCAGCATTTCAGACAAAAGCCCTTCATCAGAATTCTTGATGAAGGGATTTTCCCCGAAAAATCGATGTTCCTGCTCCTTTGATGCTGACCGACCTGCTGTGCTTTTCCTTCACGACTCGAATGTTGACTCTAATCTCCAGCATCTACGTTACTCACTTTCACCTCATACTGAATCATGCTGGAGGCAAGGCTGGTAAGATATGCGCAAGTCTATCACGGGGGTCCAGAGAGTATGCATATGCCAAACATGTTAGTTTGAGTGCCTATGAATTGGTACCAGAACCATATAGACAACAGTGTATAAATATAAAGAAGGAACCAGGTCGGACTTACCTTGAGAACTCAAGAGTTAAACATGGGAATTACGATAGATGTGCAACTGAAAAATAGACTAGACACATGAGGCTGTAAGAGAGATTGTTCGGTGGGAGGAGTTTAAGAGCTCACTTCCAGAGTTGATAAGAACTTATGTGGGTGAAGAGATGGTTCAAAAAGTGAGAAGAGTGTCTCGGATGGCAGATGAATATCATTTTTGCAGACGGTAAAATTTAATTTCGAACAGGAATTTCATCCCGGGAGGGATATTAATCAGGAGAAGGGGAGATCATTTATTACAAAACAAAGAGCGAATTACCATGGAAATACTTATCACACGAGAAGAAGAATCCCAAATAAATGAAAAGGAGGTGAAAGTCACCAGGTGTTTCCACTGTGGTAAAGTGGAAAATGTTAAGTACCAGTGCTGGTCGTTAAAGAAATCCACGAGAGAAATAGATGGTGTAAAATAGGCTAAACCAGTCGGCTGAGTGGAAGTCGTCAAGGAAACCCGAAGTAAAGTCGAGAAGCTGCAAGAGAGTGCAGAGCCGAGGCAGGAGCTGGGTATTGAGACAGTGCCTGGTCTCAAAAAGACTTCACCTCCGTGGGTAAAGTTTATTCAGGACGAACGGACGGTTGGCGGGGGGGGAGGGGGGGGGGTGTTGGGGGGGTGCGGTGTAGTGGCGAAAGGAACGAAGTGACAATGTTGATAGATACGGTATCTGGTCAGTCTCCAATAGTAAACTGAAAGTATCAGCACTCTTTCTGACTTGTTACGCAATTGGATTGGATTCCATTCCCTCCAGAGCGGAAACAGGCCCTTTGGCCCAACATGTCCACACCGACCCGACAAAGAGTAATCCACCCAGAACCATTCACCTACTCCCCACTAATGCACCGAACACAATGGGCAGTTTAGCATGGCCAATTCACCTGACCCGCGCATCTTTGGACTGTGGGTGGAAACTGGAGCACCCGCAGGAAATCCATGTAGACACAGGGAGAATGTGCAAACTCTATACAGACAGTCACCCGAGGCTGGTGCTGCGAAGCAGCAGTGCTAACCACTCAGCCACTGTGGAATACACGGCCAGAAATGTAACATGTCCCTCTGACAGATCATATTGGAGTGCTAAATCAAGCCTGGGGAAGTAACGTTTTGGGAGTGATTGGCAGACTGTTAGTCCCAGGAATACGGCTTGTTTTGGGAACGACCCGACAGGATTCAAGGTGGGGGTAATGTTCCTTGTCATGCAGAAAATCAAAGGAAAACCAGGGAACTGAGTAGTTCAAAGCAGAATTATTGGAATTATTCCAGGCCGTGTAGTAAGAAGATCCCATTATGGTAAGTTACAGCAAGCATGAAAAGCTAACGAAACAGATTAAGGAGCTGATCTTCAGTTAAGTGACACCCTGCTTGATGTCATGGTACAGCAACAACCAGAACAGGTGGAGGATCAGGCAGAGTTGCTTGTTCCTGAAAAGCAAATGGACTTACAACCGGAAAATGAGACGGTAACAGATCTATATCATGGTGCATACTCAGAAAAGGAATCAGAATATATTCCCGAGTATGACTATCTTAAGGACAGAATTCGAGGGGTAAAATGGACATAACAGCAGGTTCATGCAGAGAAAAAATGGATGGAAGTGCACCAGATTGTGTTGCAATTAGCATATGTTCAGGAAACATTGCGAGTAATGCACGAATCACCTGTCGGAGTTAATCTCAGTGTGAGTACGATGCAGGCTATATCCGTGGTCCTGCACTGAACAAGAAGGTTGGTAAAATATGCCATAAGTTCATATGTGCCAAATGGTGGGGAAGCCACAGGCAATTACAAATCCAGCACCTTTGTTGCCAATTGCCACTTTTGCAGAACATTTCGCACGGGTTATACGGTTAATTGCGTATGTACCCTCTCTAAAACTAAAAATGGGACCCAGTACTTACCAACCATAATGGCTGTGTCTCCCCGTTTTCCGTAGGCAATTCCATTACCTACTGTTAAGGCAAAGTCCATTTTGTTTAGATGGTATGGCCTACACAGGGAGATTCAGTTACTCCAATGGTCTAATTTTACTGCTATGAAAAACATGGATAGATTAGACATGCAGCATGTTCAACCAAGTGTGTACCACCATGGAGACTTGGAAACGTGGCTTCAAAACCTGAGGACAATGTTAAGAGTGTACTGTCATTCTTTCCCGAATGATGGGGATAAACATAGCCCCTTCATCTTGATTACCATTAGAGATGCTCCAAACGAATCTACTTAGTTTATTCCCTTTGAGTCAATATTTGGTATGAAGTGAGAAGGCATTTCAAACTAATAAAGAAAAGAATTGACAGGACCGACGTCAGAGATTTCACATTTGGATTTTATATCTAAAGTAAAGGAAGAAATTAAATTGAATAAGTGAATTACCTGAAGAGGGAAAAGCACAGACGGAAGCAGGAGGCAGACAAAAGAAACTCAAAACTGCGTACGTTTTCCCATGGATATTGTTACAAGTGAAAGGAGAGCCCTTCAAAGCCAGATTGAGGGGTCCCTAACAAATTGAGAAGAAATTGAGTCAGACAAACCATCTGGTAAAGATGTCAGACAAAAAGAAACTCTATCGGATGTAATGTGAGTATGTTAAAACCTTACAACAAAAGGGACAGCGAACTGAAGAAACAGGTCTTAGTTGCTGCCCTGTATAGAGAGGCAATCCAGATGGCTTGGATGTTGATGTGCATCAAAATATGTAAAATAACGAGGAATTCCTTGAAGAATGGGATAGGATAGTGAAATGTCTGTTCCAGGATGAAAGAACGAAATGAAAGTTTAGTTGCAAGAGTTTGAGGACATCAGCAGGAACAAAATGGGGAGGACATATTCTATTCTCCAATATGAGCTGGAAGTAGGGAATGTTTTTATTCCCAATAAGACAACACCCCTACAGGCTTAGTCTTCCCAATGCCCGGGGTAGGTAATGGGGCCTGTATATGGCACAAAGTCTATCCCTGTTGCTCAGAAGGGAAGGGCGAAGAGGAGCAGAGCATAAGTAATTGGGAACTGTATAATTCGGGGGACCGATAGGAGGTTTTGTGGTGTGTTGCCTCCCATGTGCCTGGGTTCGAGATGTCTCTGCTCGTGTTTTCGGAATCCTCGAGGGGGAGTGGGAGCAGCGCCAAGCCGTATGTCACATCGGCACCACCGACATAGGTACGACGAGAGATGGGGATTTAAGGCAGAAATTCAGGGAGCTCGGATGGAAGCTTAGAGCGAGGACAGGCAGAGTTGTTATTTCAGGTTTGTTTCCCAAGTCCATGGTGGTGAGGTGAGGAATAGAGAGAGAGAGGAGTTCGGCCTCACTACTGATGAAGAGTTTTACCTTAAACGTCGATTTTTCTTGCGACCTGATTCTACCTGCTCTGCTGTGCTTTTCCAGCACCACTCTAATCTTGACTCCAATCTCCAGCATCTTCAGTACCCACTTTGGCCTCGAGGGAGGAATTAGATATATGGCTAAGGGATAGTGTAGGAGGGAGGGTTTCAAGGAACAATGAGCTCCTTGAAAATAGAGTCACAGGTAGAGAGGATCGTGAAGCAGGTGCTTGGTAGGCTTCCCTTTATTGGTCACGGCAATGATTAAAGGAGATTGGAGATCATGTTGTTACTGTACAAGACATTGTTTAGGCCACTTTTGGAATATTGCATGCAATTCTTGTCTCCTTTCTATCGGAAGAATGTTGTGAAACTTGAAAAGTTTCAGAAAATCTTTACAAGGATGTTGGCAGGGTTGGAGGATTTGAGCTACAGGGACAGGCTGAATAGACTGAGGCTGTTTTCCCTGGAGCGACAGAAGCTGAGGGGTGGCTTTATCGAGGTTTACGTTAACGAGGGGCCGACATATGATAAATAGACAAAGTCTTTGCCCTTGGGTGGGGTTGTCCAGAAGAAGAGGACATAGTTTTAGGGTGAGAGGGGAAAAATAAAAAAGGGAACTAAGTACAAAGTTTCCATGCAGACTTCGGGGCATGTATGCCAGATGAAATGGTGGTGGCAATTTCAACATGTAAAAGGGATCTGAATGGGTGTGCGAATAGGAAAGGTTCAAAGGGCTAGCGGCCAGTTGCAAGCATTTGGGACGAGATTTGTTCAAGATATCTGGTCGGCGTGGACGAGTTGGAGGTACTGTGGGGGTGTTGTCTCGTGGAGTAGTAAAAGCAAATGTAGGTACTGAGGAGAAGAAGGATCACGGCAAAGGACGGGAAAATACGTGGCAACCAATTTTTAATTGGCCTGTGAGCAGATAGAGTAGCATATCATATGGTATAGAGGGCATCCTGACAGTCCATCAAGCGCATACTAACAAAAATAAAGTAATGCATGACACTTGCCCGACGTTCTGCACTATTCCCATAATCTTGAATGCCACAATTCAACTGCTCATCTAAGTTCTTGGCTTAAAGTCATGAAATTCTCTCTCTCAATTTACTTTCTTTTTCAAACATTCGTAGAACAGGACAGAGGTAGTGTTCTCTCTACTGTGTGCACATTAAGAAAAACATGAAGACATTTTGGGAATAACCCTGAGTGAGAGAGGTTCAGCTAAACTGTCAACCGTGCCCTGGCGAGGGAGCAACATCGCGCACAAGTACTGGAGGATGAGATCCTTATTTATCAAAGTATATCCCCCAAGTCAAACTTCTCTCCAATAATCTAAACAGTTCAATTTTTCAAACTTAAATTTGTTTCAGTCCCTGGAAAATTCGATGGAGAGATGCGGACTCTGCTGCTAACTTCCTTAACAGTTATTTCGACCATGCTCCATTGCAATATATTTATTTTAGTATGGCACCAAATTCTCAAACCGCACTGCCAATTAAAACATTATGGCAGTTGATGTCACTGTCAAAACTTGGTCACAAAGCTACAACCTTTTGTCACAGGTTGCATGCAATGTGAGTGCGAAAACCTTTAAAAAAGAAATCAGAATGGCAGGCCTGTGGCAACTGAACTTCCATGCTAGCTAATTCAATTTGGACGAGAAATAGGTTTGAGCAGGGTCTTTTATAATAGTTTGGCAAGCTTGTATCAGTAGAGTAAATAGGGTCTAATGTTTCCACGGACAGTTTCCAGAGAATTGAGCTGGTGGCATTGTGATTGAAATTGCATGCGTCCGGAGATTGTACTTAATTTTGGATAACAGAGCAAATGGTTAACTCGAGTATGCGCGTTCGGAAAAGTAAATGCATTTTTTGGTGAAAAGCTTTGCAATGAAAGGAAATACTTCAGACTATCGTCCGATCGATATGACGCAGAAAATGAACAGCCAGCGTGGTTGTAAGCACCGGCAATATAGGCATTTGCTTGGGCGGGCCGGGCGGCGTCAATCGATTCGCTCAGCAGGTTAGAGCGTGGTTCTCATAACGCCAAGGTCGTGCGTTCAATCCCCACACTGACCACGCGAAGCGATGGCGTGGTTTATGGCGCGGTGTCCGGGATCGCCATGGTTTTTTACTTTCACTGTCTGCAAGTACTTGTCACATGATCGCTTGAGATGTGTATTCGTTCGAAAGCCGACCATCGCTGTCATGAACATCAACTCGCTGGTCCATGCCGGATCTCAGCTGCGTTGCTGTATTTCCAAACAGCGTGCTCCACGAATCCACGATGCAGGAAGCCTCACCTGCGCAATAAAACATTTGACAGGGTTAGACGCACGACTTGATCGCCGTACCCGTGATGACTGGTGGATGTTGTCTGCAGCAAATCAATCAGTCTCAATTGTGTCCACAATCAAATGCAAAACATGAAATATATGCAGTATTAAGCAGACCTGGCACAGTCTCGGAGGAGAACCAGAGTTCAGGCTTCAAATCAAATCAAAGCTTCAATTCATGTGATATTCCTCGATCTCTGTTAACACTTGTCACACGACTTCCAGAGGGAATTCACCCTCACGCTTGCTCACCTCTTATGCACCGACACTGGAGTTATCATATCACCAGCAACATCATAGAGCCATTAATAAAAGCAAGTTACTGCGGATTCTGGAATCTGAAACTAAAAGATAAAATGCTGGAAAATCTCAGCAGGTCTGGCACCATCTGCACGGAGAGAAAAGAGCTGACGCTTCGAGTCTAACTGACCCTTTGTTAAAGATAAAAAAGGGGGAGAATTAGGGAGCGATTTATGCCAGGCTGACAGAAGGTGAGTCAAAGCTTCAGATGCAAAGGTGATAATGATAGTGCATGGAGAGATTAATGGGAGATAAGGAGCCGTGAATGAGGCAAACTGAAGACAGTGCTATGTGACAAAATATGTGGGGGCTGGGTGAAGAAGAGACAAAATGGAAAACAGGGGAGAAGGTTCGCAAAGCAGGAAGAGGAGAGGAAAAAGGATTGAGAGAGTGGGGAGCGAGAGAAAGAGAGACAATCAAGAAATAAGAGGTACAGAACAGTGAAAAAAAACTCAAATAAAAAAGATAAATAAAATAATTGAAAAAAAATTACCTGAAGTTGTTTGAATTCAACAACTTCAGACAATTTTACTTCATTTATTGTATTTATCTTTTTTTATCATTTCACCTGCACTATCATAGAGCCATTAGATATGGACAGCACTGAAAACACAGTTTTCGGTCGAAATTGTCCATTCCGAACCGATGTCCTCAACTGATCCAGCCGCGATTGCATGCACTTGAGCCATTTCTCTCGAAACCGTTCCTTTTCAAATACACGTCCAGATTCCTTAAAAGTATTGGAATTATACCATCCATCACCAGATCGTCTGGGAACTTATTCCAAAACGCACCACCCTCTTGCGTGCAGCCTTTGCCCCTCACTGTCTTTCGAATTCTCACCCTTCCACACCCCCAGATTTATACCCTCTCCTTTTGAACTGCCCCACCTGAGCGAAAGGAACTTGTCTATTTACCCGATTCATGCCCCTCATGATTGGAAAACCTCCGTAAGATCAACTCCCAGCCTCTGACGCACCAGGCAAAATAGTGAGTGCGTGTTCAGCCTGTAAACGTTTGCATCTTTTCCATTTTCCAATGGAGGATGCAGCATGCTGTCTGAAGCAATCATCTTAGCTGATGATCTGTCGCTAATAAACGCGGCAGAAAGGCGTGATAACTTTCAAAATATGCTGTCAAACGAAGATTGCACAAGCAACATGAGTCCTTGAGCAAAACGTACAATTGACTTCTGATCTGTTGCTGACACCAAAGCAACTGCGTCGTTCGGGAGCAGAAAGAATCCCACTGTTAGATTACAATTCAAATGCATTTGTCATAAGGTTCGTAGCAGTTTATCAGCAGCACATAACCCTGACTCCAAAGGTCTGTGAGTATCCAGAAGAACAGTGTGCGACCGTTGAAAGTACGTTTCTCCAGACGATATTTGTCAACATGACAAGCTGCAGCTGAGCTGGTGGCATTGCGATTGAAATTGCATGCGTCCGGACATTGTGCTTAATTTTGGATATCAGAGCAAATGGTTAACTCCAGTATGCGCGTTCGGAAAAGTAAATGCTTTTTGTGTTGAAAAGCTTTGCATCGAAAGGAAACACTTCAGATGATCGTGCGATCGATATGAAGCAGAAAATGAACAGCTGCCGTGGTTTTGAGCTCTGGCAATATAGACATTTGCTTTCGAACAGCAACTGGCGTTGGTCCGTTAGCTCAGCTGGTTAGAGCGTGGTGTTAATAACACCAAGGTCGTTGGTTAAATCCCCACACTGACCATGCAAAGCGATGGCGTGGTTAGTGGCGCGTTGTCTGGGATTGTCGTGGCATTTTACTTTCACTGTCTGCAAGAACTTGTCACATGATCGCTTGAGATGTGTCTTCGTTCGAAAGCCGACCATCGCTGTCATGAACATCAACTCGCTGGTCGATGCCGGATCTCAGCTGCGTTGCTGTATTTCCAAACAACGTGCTCCACGAATCCACGATGCAGGGACCCTCACCTGCGCAATAAATCATTTGACAGGGTTAGACACACGACTTGATCGCCGTAACCGTGATGATTGGTGGATGTTGTCCGCAGCAAATCAATCAGTCTCAATTGTTTTCACAATCAAATGCAAAACATGAAATATATGCAGTATTAAGCAGACCTGGCACAGTCTCGGAGGAGAACCAGAGTTCAGGCTTCAATTCAAATCGATGATTTATATTCCTGGATCTCTGTTAATACTTGTCACACAACTTCCAGAGGGAATTCACCCTCACGATTGCTCACCTCTTATGCATCGACACTGGAGTTATCATATCACCAGCAACATCATAGAGCCATTAATAAAGGCAAATTACTGCGTATTCTGGAATCTGAAACCAAAAGAGAAAATGCTGGAAAATCTGAGCAGGTCTGGCACCATCTGCAAGGAGAGAAAAGAACTAAGGTTTCGAGTCTAACTAACCCTTTGTTAAAAATAAAAAATGGGGGAGAATTAGGGAGGTATTTATACCAGGCTGACAGAAGGTGAGTCAAGGCACCAGATGCAAAGGTGATAATGACAGTGCATGGAGAGATTACAAGGAGATGAGGAGCCGTGAATGAGGCAATGTGAAGACAATGTTATGTGACAAAATATGTGGGCGATGGGTGAAGCAGAGACAAAATGGAAAACGGGCAGAAGGATTGCAAAGCGGGAAGAGGAGAGGAATAAAGTATTGAGAGAGTGGGGAGCGAGAGAAAGAGAGACAATCAAGAAATAAGAGGTACAGAACAGTGAAAAAAAACACAAATAAAAAAGATAAATAAAATAATTGAAATAAAATTACCTAAAGTAGTTTGAATTCAACAAATTCAGACAATTTAACTTCATTTCTTCTACTCAGTTCAATCCCTTCGAGTTCATATTCCTGCATTTAGTGAGGGGCCATTTGAATTAATTAATCCGACATTGACAGGATCCCAGGTCAGAGATTCGACTCTTGGTTTATGTATCAGAAGTGATGGAGAGATTAAATCTGGTAGGGGAGATAGCTAAATAACACCTAAGAAAGACACAGCTTAGAATGAAGCAACTGGTACATAAAAAACTGAAATTCGGACATCCTCCTTGGGGCATGACGTTTAGTATTGTTACCAGGCTAAGGAGATACGTTCACGTCAGGTTTAGTGGTCCTATCAAATTGGGGAAAAGTGCAGTCAGGTAAATTGTCTGATAGAGATGCATAGGAGAAAAAATCTGTATCGCGAATTCAAGTGAATATGTTGAATGCTTATTATAATCGAGATAAGGAAAATGAAAAACAGGTGTTAATTACTGCCCCACTGAGTGAGGAATAAAATCCAGATGATATGGAGTTTAAGTCCCTTTACATACGTTAAAGTGGAAGCCCTTAAGAACTGGGATCAGTTTAAACTTACGGTCTTTGAAGTAAAGAGCAGTGTTGGATGATTGTCTTACAACAATATGAGGATATGTGAAGGAATAAGATGGGGTGGACCTACTCTCTTGCCCATGATCTCGACGTAGGGAATGGTGTTCCGATAAAATAACAATCTGACTCCTTGCAAAGCCACATATGTCCACAAGGAAGTGGATGCGATGCTCAATGAAGATATCATCGAACTAAGTCAGAGAGAGTGGAGTTTGCCGATCTTAGACTTAGACTAAGAAAAATACAGCGCAGTACAGGCCCTTCGGTCCTCGATGTTGCGCCGACCGAAGCCTAACTAACCTACACTAACCCACTATCCTCCATATGCTTATCCAATGCCCACTAAAGTGACCAGAAAGAGGGAGAGTCCACCACTGCTACTGACAGGGCATTCCATGAACTCACAACCCACTGAGTAAAACGTCTACCCCTAATATCTGTCCTATACCAACCTCCCCTTAATTTAAAGCTGTGTACCCTAGTAACATCTGACTCCATACGCGGAAAAAGGTTCTCACTGTCAACCCTATCTAAACCCCTAATCATCTTGTACACCTCTATCAAATCTCCCCTAAACCTTCTTTTCTCCAATGAGAACAGGACCCAAGTGCCTCAGCCTTTCCTCATACGAGGTTCCTTCCATGCCAGGCAACATCCTGGTAAACCTCCTCTGCACTCGTTCCAATGCCTCCACATCCTTCCTATAGTATAGCGACCAAAACTGCACACAATACTCCAGATGAGGCCTCACCAGACTCTTCTACAACTGCAACATGACCTCAGGACTCCGGAACTCAATTCCTCTACCAATAAAGCCCAGTACACCATATGCCTTCTTCACAGCACTATTTACCTGGGTGGCAACTTTCAGAGATCTGTGTACTTGGACACCAAGATCCCTCTGCTCATCCACACTACCAAGTAGCCTACGATAAGCCCAGTAATCCATCTTCTTGTTACTCCTACCAAAGTGAATGACTTCACACTTAGCTACATTGAATTCCAATTGCCACGTTACTGCCCAGCTCTGCTACTTATCTATATCACGCTGTAACCTGCCACATCCTTCTTCGCTGTCCACCACTCCACCGACTTTCGTGTCATCCGCAAACTTGCTCACCTAGCCTTCAAGCCCCTCCTCCTGGTCATTTATAAAAATGACAAACAGCAACGGTCCCAAAACAGATCCTTGTGGAACACCGCTCGTAACTGCGCTCCAAGATGAACCTATACCATCAACTACTACCCTCTGTCTCCTTCCAGCCAGCCAATTCCTAATCCAAACCTCTAATGCACCCTCAATGCCATACCTACGCGCATCCTCCGTAGTTTTTGCATTAGCCTGCCATGGGGTACCTTATCGAACGCCTTGCTAAAATCCATATACACCACATCTACTGCTTTACCCTCGTCCACTTCCTTGGTCACCTTCTCAAAGAATTCAATAAGGTTTGTGAGGCACGACCTGCTCTTCACAAAACCATGCTGACTATCCTTGATCACATTATTCCTATCCAGATATTCATAAATCCTATCCCTTACAATTCTCTCTAAGACTTTGCCCACAACAGAAGTGAGACTCACTGGACTATAGTTACTCGGGCTATTCCTGCTCCCCTTCTTGAACAAGTGGACCAGATTCGCTATCCTCCAGTCTTCTGGCACTATTCCCGTAGACAACGACGACATAAAAATCAAGGCCAATGGCTCCGCTATCTCCTCCCTTGCTTCCCAGAGGATCCTAGGATGAATGCCATCAGCCCCAGGGGACTTATCTATTTTCATCCTTTCCAGTATTCCCCAGACCTCTTCGCGACATACCTCAAGGCCATCCATTCCAATCACTTGTGACTCAATATTCACATCAGCAACAGTGTCCTGTTCCTGAGTGAATACTGACGAAAAGTATTGATTTAGTGTCTCACCAATCTCCTCCGCCTCCACACACAACTTCCCATTACTTTCCTTGACTGGACCGATACCTACCCTCGTCATCCTTTTATTCCTGACATACCTATAGAAAGCCTTTGGATTTTCCCTAATCTTGTTATTTCCCAAGCGTGATGGGACTCAATGATTTTGTGTCGACTATCGTAAGGCTAACGCCATAACAAAATCGGACTCATACCCAATACCCAGCTTACAGGACTGCATAGAGAAAGTTGGACAAGACAATTAAATCACTAGGCTGGACTTACTGCATGTTTATTGTAAGGTCCATTTATCAAGGAAAGCAAAATAAATATCTGCATTTGCCATACCAAATGGGCAATATCAAGACAAAGGAACACACAGCCAAAAGCCATTGAGATATTTCGCGACCACCCTCGAAGAAAGAGGTCAATCGATTTTTGTGATGCAGCAGATTCAACAGCACGTTTCCTCCAAACCTAAGCAGCGTAGTGGCACCATTAGCACATTTAATGAAGAAAAACACAACATTTCGGTGGACAGAACATTGCCAGGAAGCACTTGACTACTTAAGAGCAACATTAACTGCACACCAGTTGTAGCTCCACCAAACGTTTTGAAAACTTTCAAAATTGCAGTCAATTCTATTGACATCAGAGTTGGAGCTGAACTGCTCCAGGAAGATGCCAGTTGGTTACTTTTCAAAGAAACCCAATACCCACCAGAGAAAATACTCTGTCATCAAGAAAGAGTTATTCAGTTTGGTACTGGCTTTACAACTTTTAATGCTTATATCATGCGCGATGTGATGGAAATAGTTGTGCACTCGATTCACATACGTCTTACATTCTTCGAACGATTTAAAGACATGAATATGAGATCATTTCATTTGAGTCTTACGTTCCAGACTTTTAATTTGAAAATCGTACATGTTGTAGTTCGTAAGAATTTGATAGCAGATGGATAAGTTCGAACAGATACCAATATCCTATTAACTTCTGAATACGCATGCATACTGTGTGTGTTTACGTGTGTTTATATACACGCATATATAAAAACACTGCCTACAACAGATTGATATTTGCAGCAATAACAAACTATAAAACATGGATTTCCTTCTGCTCTTGGACTCTTCCAATTGCTGTGAGCACAGAGTCTCTGGTGGGCTATGCTGCTCACTGAAATGTGCCTTACGCTGAAAATATTGAGCATCAAAATCACGGCAAATGGAAGACAAGGTGTGATAATGTAGTGAGAAACTTCAACTGCTGTCCATAATTTTAAATTTATATCTCTGGGATCTATAGCAGAAGACACAAGGCTATTTGAGAATCCATATTTAAATAGCTCAGCACAGTCACTGTTCCGAATACTGAAGCCACTACCTTCTCATGACAGTATTTAGTTTTCAGTTTCTGGCAACAAATGGCCACATATCGATCGTAGTTAATGTGACGGTGAAACAAGCTGAGCAGTCAGATGCTGCATAAAGCAGGACACTGTGACTGTTAGACACATCCATATCATTCTGGAAAAGTAAGTGTTCTGAAAAAAGAGTACGAATATGTCTCAATATCAGTAACGGATCAGCACCAGCAGATCGGACATTGCCATGGCCATGAGTTACCGAGTTACTGTGAGTCTGGTGAGTCCACACCACCACTGGACACGATCACAATCGATGCTGGAGAATTGTGTAAAAAAAAAGGTCATTGATATAATAAGGATACTTGAGGGGGTAACCCCTATGTTCTTTATCAACTGCATCATGGGCGGCAAGGTGGCACAGTAGTTAGCTCTACTGTATCCGAGCGCTAGAGACCCGCGTTCAATTCCCGGCTTGGGCAACTATCTGTGTAGAATTTGCACATTCTCCCCTTGTCTGCATGAGTTTCGTCCCACAGTCCAAAGATATGCACCAAGACAATACAGGAGAACAGCGCTTTCGCGTGCAGTCTCTCTCGTCGTGACTGCCACCCCCGTGCGGGCTTCCACAGTCACAGGAGACGCTGCCTCACCAGCAGAATTGAAGCAAGACGCCCGCAGTGTTAGGTGAAAGGGTAAATGTAGGGGAATGGTTCTGGGTGGGTTGCATTCCGAGTGTCGGTGTGGACTTGTTGGGTAGAAGGGCCTGTTTCCACGTTTTAAATAATCTAATCTAATCCACCAATGATGCACAGTTGTGACAGTTGTACGATCCAGAAAGTATATTGCAGTCTCCTCTAAACTTTCATTCTCCATGCCCTCTGAGAAATGTAGAGCATGTATCATCTGGTTCTGTTTAGGCACGCGTTTGAGCAAATATGTGACAGTGTGCATGTGACTTTGCATGCGTGTGCTCCAATGTCAGCTTTCTGTGCAAAAGCGAAAATGAGTCAACATGTTCATGCATGGTCATGTGAGAGACAGGGTGCGTGTGAGAGAGACAGAAATTGCTCATGTGTGTCAGCAACTATATGTGGGAAACAGTGAGTGAATGCCTGGGTTATGTCCAAAAAACCTAAGCAGCTGAATGAATGTGCGTGTGAGGAAATGAGAAACAGACTGTGTGTGACTTTGAGTTAGTGTATAGGATGCAGTGAGAATATTTGATAAAATTTCTATCAGACTATTTGTGAACGAATGTGTGTGTGTTTGAGACAGACATACTATCTCTGTGAGAGTATGTCTGCATTCCTGTGTGTCTGACATTTCCTCGCAGTGCAACATTAAGTAGCTTGTCAGTATTGTGTACAATCCCTTGATAGCCAAAGAAACAAATATCGCCAACATCCTTCGTGGCTTGCAAGTGGTTCTTGTGCACTTGCCTCATGAGCCTAAATCAGTGCCGTCAAAATTTGTAGAACTCAGTTAATCCAAATTGACCTCAGAAATCACTGTGTCGACGGTGTAAGATAGACTGGTCTAACATAGGATTACAATTCTCGGTGAGCATTAAAAATATTGAGGAAGAACCAGTAGCCTATCAACAAGTAAAGATGGATCAAATTGTATCCGGTGGTATCCGTCCTTCTCACGGGACGATGGATAAGCGCCTGGGCGTCTTGCTTCAATTCTGCTGGTGAGGCAGCGTCTCCTGTGGCTGTAGAAGCCCGCACTAGAGAAACTGCACGTGAAAGCGCTGTTCTCCAGTATTGTCTTGGTGCTTTTTCTTTGTTTTTATTCGATGAGTCCGCTTTTCTACAGCGACAAGCCTCATTTTCTCTTTTACTCATTTCACACCTCTGCGTAATTCAAGATCCAGCGAGAGTGCTCACCTGCAATGTCCTCCCAACTCTTAAGTTCATGTTCACTGAATCCATGTGTCTCTTGCAGCTGTCTTTGAAAAAATGATGGTGTGGTCCTTGTGCGATCATGCCGGAGGCCAGTTCCTCGCAGGTCCTTCTGGATCCTCCTGTCTGACATGAAGTGTCCATGGCCGAGCCAGTGGAGACTGCGTTGTGGAGCAATGTGAAGAGGCTAGGCATCTGGGCGTGGGCGTGGACCTTATCATTGGTGACACATCTGTCCACTACATGTCCACGATGTGTGTCAGCCTGGGAAGTTGGAAAGCGGTAAGTTGCCACTCTTGTCTGGAGTTGAGGCTCCAGGTCTCGCTGCAGTAAAGCAGAGTACTGAGGATGCAGGCCCTGTCGCCCACAGCATTGGTGTGCATCATCAGTTTTCTGTTCTCCCAGACTCTTTTCGTCAGTATGACGAATGTTGAGGCGACTTGTCTGATCCATCAGTTGATCTCGGAGTCCAGAGAAAGACTGTTCGTGAAGGTGAAGCAAAAGTATGTAAACTCGTGGACTGCTTCCAGCTCGGAGTAGTTAATGGTAATGGCAGGGGGTGCTTAACCCGTTGGTCTTCTTCAGACTGATGGTCAAGCCGAAGTTCTGGCAGGCTTTTGAGAAACTGTTAATGGGGTGTTACATTTGTTCTTCCGAGTGTGTTGCCTGTGCCATGTCTCTGTAGACAACATGGCCTGATATTTGCTTTCGGAACATTGGGTTTTGCCATCAGCTGGGGCAGACTGAACAGCCTCCAGTCTAATCTGGTGTGGAGGTAGACACCTTCAGCTGATGGGTCGAAAGTCGAGCTTCCGCATGACCGTGAATTGGATATCGAAGAGGTTGGGGAAAGCACACAACCCTGCTTCACACCACTGCGAATGTTGAAGGCTTCCGAGGAAGACCCGTCAATCTGAATGACGTCCTTTACGTCTGTGTGGAATGACTGAACTATCGTGAGGAGTTTCGGAAGACAGCTAATCCTGGCTTCAATTTTAAACAAACGGTCTCTGATCACAAAGTCAAAGGCCTTCATAAGATCAATGTAGCATGTAGTATTTGATTCTTGCAGTTTTATTACAGCTAATAAATGTTTTGCTGTCCATGCAGGCCCACGTGGGCAAAGACCTTCCCAAGGATGCTCAGGAAAGACATTCTCCAGTAATTTTTCCAGTTACTTCTGTCCTCTTTTTTTCTTAGACAGTTGAAGACTCTCGTGTCTTGTGGCAATCCTCTGCCTTTCCAGCACTGGTGCAGTTTGTCGCGCAGGTGGATTAGCAGGATGCCCTTTGAGCACTTGATGACCTCTCGTGGAGTGCCAGCCATTCCTAGTGCTTTCACAGTCAGCAGACTGTAGATTGTTTGACTCAACTGTTTTGCAGTCGGCAATGCATTCAATTCCTTTGTGACAGACATCCAGTTCCGTCATTTCACGATATCTAACTCTCTGTCTGAGATGCAGTTTTCTCTGGAATAGAGTAAAAAGTAATCGATCTGCTGCTTTTTTCTTCGATAGTCCAGCCTGTAATTATTTTCAGTAGACCTGTCTTGCTTTCAGTTGAACCAATTGTTTTCCTGATCCCCTTGCAGTCGCCAAGGATGTTGCCAGTGTCAAACGATGACTGAGCACTTTCGCTTAGTTGGAGCCAGTAATCATTTGCACAGCGTCTGGCTGTTTACTTGGTCTTGCGTCTTGCTATCCGTGACACTTTCAATGTTGCCTGGGCAAAGTTGCGCTTGTGCTCTAGTCGTGCAATACACTGCTTCGATGAGAGTCGCGAGCTTACCTGAGCTCTCTTCAAGCGAGTCCTGTATCTTGCCCTATTTATTCCCGAAGACCTTGAGTGCAGTGCTGTGAATGGTGTCCCTTAGAGAGTCCCAAATCTGCTAGATATCTCATTCTGGTGAGTCTGTAAGGAATGCATGTTCCAGTGACTTGATGAGCATCGCCGCATTGGCTGGGTGTCGTGTCTTACTGACATTGATGTGCTGCTTGCGTGGAGGAATGGCGCAGTGCATCTTATTTTGCCGAATTCTGATCTTGTAACAAAACAGAGAGTGATCTAAGTCGCAGTCGGAATTCTGAAAGAAGCTAGTCAGGGTCACGTCTATCTGGTGGTGGTGCCTTGTGATTATCAGGTCTATCGAACATAGCACATAGAACACAGAACAATACAGGCACTTGAGCCCACGATGTTGTGCCGAACATTTGTCCTAGCTTTAGCACCTATCCAAGTACCTATCCAATTGCTACTTAAAGGTCACCAATGAGTCTGACTCTGCCACTCCCACAGGCAGCGCATTCCATGCCACCACCACTCTCTCGGTAAAGAACCTACCCCTGACATCCCCCCTATACCTTCCACACTTCACCTTAAATTTATGTCCCCTTGTAACACTCTGTTGTACCCGGGGGAAAAGTTTCTGACTGTCTACTCTACCTATACCCCTGATCATCTTATAAACCTCTTTCAAGTCACCCCTCATCCTTCGCCCTTCCAATGAGAAAAGGCCTCGCATCTCAACCTATCCTCGTACGACCTATTCTCCATTCCAGGCAACATCCTGGTAAATCTCCTCTGCACCCTCTCCAAAGCTTCCACATCTTTCCTAAAGCGAGGCGACCAGAACTGCACACAGTACTCCAAATATAGCCTTTCCAAGGTCCTGTACAGCTACAACATCACCTCACGACACTTGAATTCAATCCCTCTGCTAATGAACGCTAATACACCATAGGCATTCTTAAAAGCTCTATCCACCTGAGTGGCAACTTTCAAAGAGCTTTTAATATACACCCCAAGATCCCTCTGCTCCTCCACCTTACTAAGGGCTTTTGCCCGTAACGTCGATTTCGGTGTTCGTTGGATGCTGCCTGAACTGCTGTTCTCTTCCAGCACCACTACTCCAGTCAGATCCCTACCGTTAACCCTGTATTCCGCATTCTGATTTGCCCTTCCAAAATGGACAACCTCACACTTGACAGGGCTGAACTCCATCTGCCATTCCTCAGCCCAGCTCTGCATCATATCCAAGTCCCTTTGCAGCCGACAACAGCCCGCCTCACTATCCACAACTCCACCAATCTTCCTCTCATCTTCAAATTTACTGACCCACCTTCGACTCTCTCGTCCAAGTCATTAATAAACATTACAAACAACAGAGGACCCAGAAATGATCCCTGCGGAACTCCACTTGTAACTGGGAAACAGGCTGAATATTTACCATCTACTACCACTCTCTGACTTCGACCGGTTAGCCAGTTTTCTATCCAACTGGCCAAATTTCCAACTATCCCATGCCTCCTGACTTTCCGCATAAGCCTACCATGGGGAACCTTATCAAATGCCTTACTAAAATCCATGTACATTACATACACTGCTCAACCCTCATCCACATGCTTGGTCACCTCCTCAATGAACTCAATAAGACTTGTAAGGCAAGATCTCACAAATCCGTGCTGGCTGTCCCTAATCAAGCAGTGTTTATCCAGATACTCATAAATCCTATCCCTCAGTACCTTTTCCATTACTTTGCCTACCACTGAAGTAAGACTAACTGGCCTGTAATTCCTGGGGTTATCCATATTCCCTTTTTTGAAGAGGGGCACAACATTCGCCACTCTCCAGTCCCCTGGTATCATCCCCGTAGACTGTGAAGATGAAAAGATCATTGCCAACGGCTCTGCCATTTCCTCTCTTGCTTCCCACATAATCCTAGGATATATCCCGTCTGGCCCGGGGGACTTGTCTCTCCTCAAGTTTTTCAAAATGCCCAACAAACCTTCTTTCCTACAAATATCTCTTCTAGCTTACCAGTCCGTTTCATACTCTCCTCATCAACAATACGTTTCCTCTCATTTGTAAATACTGATGAAAAGTACTCATTCAAGACCTCCATTATCTCTTCCGACTCAAAACACAGTCTCCCACTACTGACCTTGATCGGACCTATCCTCGTTCTCGTCATTCTCATGTTTCTCACATTCGCATAAAAGGCCTTGGGGTTATCCTCGATCCTACCCGCCAAAGATTTTTCATGCCCTCTCTTAGCTCTCCTAAAACCTTTGTTCAGCTCCCTCCTGGCTATCCTGTATTCCACTAATGCTCTGTCTGAACCTTGTTTCCCCAACCTTGCCTAAGCCTCCTTCTTCCTCCTTATAAGACATTCAACCTCCCTCGTCAACCAACGTTCCCTCACGCGACCATCTCTTTCCTGCCTGACAGGTAATACATATCAAGGACACGTCATATCTGTTCCTTGAAAAAGTTCCACATTTCAATTACATCCTCCCCTGACAGCCTATGCTCCCAACTTATGCTCCTCAGATCCTGTCTTGCAGCATCGTATTTACCCTTCCCCCAATTGTAAAACCTACCCTGTTGCATGCACCACTCTCCCTCCATAACCAAAGTGAATGTCACAGAATTGTGGTCACCATCACCAAAAATGCTCATCCACTAACAGGCTCATCAATTATTCTGGTTCGTTACCGAGTACCAAATCCAATGTGGCCTCCCCTCTGGTCGGACAATCTACATACTGAGTTAGAAAATCTTCCTGCTTACACTGCACATACACCGTCCCGTCCAACCTACTTGATCTAAAGAGCTTCCAATCAATATTTGGGAATTTGAAATCGCCCATGACTACTACCCTGTGGCTTCTGCACCTTTCCAAAATCTGTTTCCCAATCTGTTTCTCCACATCTCTGCTGCAATTGGGGGGCCTATAGTAAACACCCAACAAGGTGACTGCACCTTTCCTAATTCTGATTTAAGCCCATTCTACCTCCAAATGCAGATCCCCCTCCAACTGACTTTCTGCAGCCATTATACCTTTCTAATTAGCAAGGCCACACCCCATCATTTTTTACCACCCTCCCTAATCTTACTGAAACATCTGTAACCAGGAACCTCCAACAACCATTACTGGCCCTCTTCTATCCATGTTTCCGGAATGGCCACAACATCATAATCCCAAGTACCGATCCACGCCTTAAGTTCACCCACCTTACTTCTGATGCTCCTTGCGTTGTAGTATACACACTTGAACCCATCTCTGTGTCCGCAAGTATTCCCTGTCAGTGCTACCTGCTCCACATTCTTGGACATCCTGAAAAACAGGTAAGCTACTTGCTGAACTACAAGTCCGGATCCCATCCCCCTGCCAAATTAGTTTAACCCCCCCGAAGACTGCTAGCAAACATTCCTCCCAGGATATTGGTGCTCTTCTGGTTCAGGTACAATCCGTCCTGCTTGTACAGGTCCCACCTTCCCAAGAATGCAGTCCAATTGTCCAAATACCCGAAGCACTCCCTCCTACACAATTCTTGCAGCCATGTGTTCAACTGCACTCTCTCACTATTCCTTGCCTCACTGTCACGTGGCACCGGCAACAACCCAGAGATGACGATTCTGTCCGTCCAAGCTTTTAGCTTCCAGCCTAACTCCCTGAGTTCCTGAATGACCTCTCCACCCCTCTTCCTCCCAAGGTCGTTGGTGCCAATATGCACCACGACTTCTGGCTTCACACCCTCCCCTAAAGAATTCTGAAAACACGGTACAAGACGTCTTGGACCCTGGCACCCTGGAAGCAACAAACCAACCGAGAGTCTCACCCATGCCCACAGAACCGCCTGTCTGTCCCTCTAACCACAGAGTCTCCTATAACTAGCGATCTCCTCCTCTCCACCTTTCCCTTCTGAGCCTCAGGGCCGGACCTCGTGACAGAAACCCGGTCACTGCAGCTTACTCCTGCTAGGCCGTCCCCCCCAACATTATTCAAAGCGGTATACTTATTGTTGAGGGGAACGACTGCAGGGGATTCCGGTACTGCCTCCTTCCTCCCCTTCCCAAATCTAACTGTTACCCAGCTACCTCTGTTCTCTGGCGTAACTATGTCCCTGTAGCTTCCATCTATCACTCTGTCAGCCTCTCGAATAATGACTAACATCTGCAGGAGCAAAATTGAATGCATGCTGTCTGGTTGCATAACGTTCTGTTATGGCACCTTTTCTGCTCTGGACATTCAGGAACTACAGAAGGTGGTGTACACAGCCCAGACAATCACAGGAATCAACCTCCCATCCATGAACTCCATTTACACCGCTGATCGCTGTGGAATGGCTGCTAATATCATCAAAAAACTTTCCAACTAGGAAATGATCTCCTACAACCTCTGCCATCAGGCCGAAGGTACAGAAACCTGAGGACACGCACGTTATTAGACTGTTGAATGGACTTGCTAACATCAAATAATGCTGATCTTGTTAATATTCCTCTAGCCTAATGTACACCCTCTGCAATGTAACCTACATGGCTTTGTCTAAGTCTCCTGATCCGTATGTCCTTACTTACTGAAGTATGCCAACACTGCTCGCAAACGAAGCTTTCATTGAGCTTCGGTACACGTGACAATAAACCATCAAATCGAACGGAGATGCATGCCATCCCTTGAATAGCTGTGGATATTCTATGTCATCTTTAAAACGCCAGTGTTTATGTGGGCCCACTTTCTCAGTTCGGATCTGCCCTGCACGGGTTTACACGAGCATGGAAGACATGGGGCAATTACATCACAATTTGTCGACAAGGGCGCAGAGATCCTGGTGGATGGACTCGTACAGAAGAGAACAATTTTCTTTCCAGTGGAAGCCAAACCAGCAGACCCACCGAGCAAGGTCTGAGCACATCATCCAGTTCAGTGCATTATCTGCGGTCTGAAGAAATGTTCAGCAATACAGGACAACCATCCCCGTTCTGCCAGGATAAATGCCACTGTATTTCCTCTGCTCCCTCAAACTCACTGTCTATCTGTTCCAACACCTACCACCGAAGAAGGTTCCTACTCCACCACTCTCACTACTGCATGCATCACATTCCCTTTCTCTCCCTCTTTTCATCCACTATACGCCTACACAAATAAAACTTCATGGATGCAGAACTATGGATTGACACCCTCCGGACACCTCATCATCTCCCCGACCTCCACCTACACCAGAACGAAGAACAGTGCAACACACTCCCAGCCCCACTTGCTTTCCTTCCTCCCATAACAGGAGAAACAGCCTCGATAGGGACAGGAAGGGCCAAGCCGGGCGGTAGAGTGTTCGATATTTGTTCCCTAACCCCGCCCCCCGGAAATGTAGGGACGACCCTGGTACGAGCTTGAGAAGGCCAGGATGACTCATGTGCAGCTTCAGAAACATCAATATCCTAACAACAGGGTATGGAGTAATGTTCAGTGGAGGTTAATTCTCACTTTAAATACACCATCAGTACCGGTTCCCCCGCCAAACGTACAAGCTGTGGCCCTGATGCCATCTCTCTTTTCTGTCGTGCTGGTACAAATGGAATCTCCACGATCTCGGTGGGCAGGAGAGTTGGCTGACAACACATCGTCTCCACCACCACCCAGTTATGGAGCACAGTGGCTTCCTCCGACACCTCCTTTAAACAGCTCAGATGCTGACACTGATCTGAGACATGTACTACTGTCCAGACTTGTGCTGATATCTTTGCTAATCTGTGCTCATATAGAAACAGGGCCCTCTGCTCCTGAAACCCTTTAATAATTGTTCAGTTGTTCTATTTCAATGTTCTTCCTACCAAAGTGCATTAAGTCTTACTGCTATCCATTGATTCTTATCTTCCATAAACATAATATACACCACCCTATCACTGTTCTGTTTGGGTTCCACACTGTTCTTGGGCACTTAATATTTCTTCCAGATTTGAATCCATCTGAAAGAATTGGAATTGCCATGGAGTCACAGTACACAGGAACAACTGAAATAATCACACACTCGCCACAGAGAAACAAAGACAACTGACACGCAGCAGACAGAGCAGGAGGAATATTTAGAATATCACGATCGAGAGAATTAATTATTGAAGTTTCCTCATGTCTGCACAAAATGTCAGTGCGCTTATCTGTGTATCTGTATTAGTATCTATTTATCTGTGCATGTGTGAATTTGTCTCTGTGTGTATATTTCTCTGTTGTATCTGTGTGCCTGTATCTGTATCTGTGTGTGCATCTGTGCATCAATACCTTTCTCTGTTTTTATGTATATAGTTGTCTCGGTCTATCTTTGTGTGTAAATTTAACTGTGTGTATCTATGTCTATGTCTGTCTCTGAGTATATCTGAATGTCTCTGATGTCTGCATTCTCTCTGCCTACCTGCGTGTGCCGTGGATCTGGCAGCCTCTATGTTGTTTAAAGAATACAATGACCCCCTCTGCTTGGCTCCACCGACTATTGCAGAGAAAGTGGCAGACAGGAACAGTAATGAGGGATTAAGTCTGGAAGGTAGGGGAAGGGCAACAACTCACAGCATCGCCACCCAAACTGACAACAACATCGCAAAACACACACACACACACACACACACACACACACACACATACACGCACACATGCGCGCACATACAAACACACACACCCACACACATGCACATGCATACACACACACACACACACACACACACAAACACACACACACAGCTGGTTTGGAGACGATTGAAATATGAAAGCGGTTCTCTCAGAGTGCAAAATATTGATCTAGTTAAATGTCTGGGCGCCTTTTGTAACTTGGAAGTGTCTTGTCTTTGATCATTATTCCTGATACTGAGTGTACAAATTAAAAGGTATCTGCACTGCCGTTATATCCGAGCAACTCCGAATGAACAATTTTGCCAAAGGATGAGATTTTTTTCGGCCGCATTCTTTAACTTGCAACGTTTCTAATGCACTCTTACACATTTAAGAAAAAATTGAAATGTCTAGAAAGAGATCCAATGGTTGTGGGAATGTGTCAGGAGCACCTTCGGTCCGTATGAAACAAAAGTGCATTGTGACTCCACAGGCAAACAGTCGTGTAATATGTCACAGTATTTGATGTCTTTAAAAAAAACCAAGATCTGCCACTTTGGCAGAGATATGAGGAGATTAGCAGAGGGTGGCACTGTATACTTCTTATGACAACAAGGATAGAGGGAGAGAGAAGAGCTATGACCCCAATTTCAGTGACCTGGTGCGCAAAACAACAGGGATGCAGAGAGAGTTTGGCATATTTAAAGATAAATGCACAAATGCACACAACACATAAACACAGAGTAATGCACACAGAAATTGACACTGACATGTGAACACAAACACAAGCACAAACTCACAGTCAGAAACAGACAAAATCATGCATTAAAGGGAGAAGTTGGTATGTTTTTCGTTAATAAGCGATCAATGGTGAGTTGGCGAAGGCAGGCGAATAGGGTTCGGAAACATTTCAGCCGTGATCAAACGGCACTGCAGTCTCGATGGGCCGAATGTCCTAATTCTACTCCAATTTCTTTGACACTTGCGAACTTATGGTATCTGGAGTTGTCTTCCAGTGTGTTCAGTGGAAGCAGAATTGGATACTTATTTGATTGTCGTGGGTTAATGGAAACGTGGACAGGTTTGAGAAGCTGAATGGTCTGTATTTGTTCCTAATTATTACGGCCTTGTGCCACAAAAGTGTGGTGATTGATTTGAGGAGAAACCATTTTAGAGAATAACGGCTTTGCCATTTTATACTGAGAAGGAATGATCCTTTCTTATTAGGTTTGTGAGATCTGTGCGTTTCCTGCCCCGAAACAACTGTAAAGATTGTTTTGTCCATAGAACAACTGGAACCACGATTACTGGGAACAGAGATGAAAGCGAACTTCAGCCAAATAGAATCAGCTATAAGCTTTCTGAATGGTGTAGCAGGTTCGATGTGTGACTACTGTTCCGATCCCATGAGCTGATCACCAACCGCTGAGCACGAAGCAGTTACAGATTTAGACGAAGATCCCATTCAGCTACTCAGGAACATTACGACGAGATGAGAGGAGACCATTCTGCCCCCTCAGGAGTTAGGCAGAAAGGGAATGAGGTATTCACCTCTCTGTGTAATTACACAGCACAGAAGGAGGTTATCCAACCTTTCTAGGCGTCGACAGCAACAAGAGAGCCCTTACTGGCTAATAGGAAATGGAAATCAGGGAGAGTTATTTATTTTCAGGTTGGAGTACCTCACCTATCAGTATGAGATTATCACTGATAAAATGCATATAAGTGATTTGGATAAGGGGACTGATAGGATTGGAGCTCAATTTCTTCATTCACGAAGACCTGGAGAGACTGCATTGAGATATAGACAGGGGAGTTTAGAATGCAAACCTTCAGCAGAACTGGCACAATGTGGGTTACGGCAGGTTTGTACTATGATTGAAGGATAAAATAACAGTGAACTACATAAAAAGGGAGATACTACAGACATGGGTGGAACAGAGGGATTTGTGTATTCTGGCACCCGAATCGCATACAAGTTAATCTGCAATTGCAACAAGTGATTTGAATGTATTTGGAATTATATTGTTTCCTGCAAATGTTATAAGTATAGTCATAAAGATGTTTTACTGCATGAATACATGGTATTTCTCAGATCACATCTGATGTATTGGGTATAGTTATGATTCGCTAAACTGAAAAATGTTCGGTTGCTTCAGAAACATTTCAAATATGCTTCACTTTACTTATTTATGGATTGAAGGCCTTAAAGAATAACAGAGTCAAACAGTATGTAAACGGACTCTTCAATCCACTCGTCCGTGATGAACAGAGACCCGATTTTGATCCAGTCCTTTTTACCAGAATGTGGTCCATATCCCTTTAAACCTTTCCTATTCATATGCCCATCCAGCTGCCTTTCAAATGTTGTCATCTTATCAGCCTCCAACACTTCCTGTGGAAACTCCTTTTTTATATGCAGCACCATCTGGGTGAATAAAGATACTCCTCAGCACCCCTTTAAATATTTCCACACTGCCCTCTAGCTTTGGACTGCCTCACGCTAGAAAAAAATGCTACACACTGTGTCCAGGCCGTTCGTGATTTTAGGACCCTCTACAACGTCATAACGCTTCAGGCTTGAAAATCAGAGATGTTCATATTGAACCATGTTAGATATAAAAGAGAGTACATCAGATGTTTAGCTGATAGATGTTTCCATTTTCATAGAAGACTAAAAGTAAGGATTTAACTTTAAGAAAATAATGTATTCATTTTAACACTGATATTGTGAAGATATGTATTGTTAAAAAATGATATGAACGTATCCTCAAAGGATAAATCGCTCCTCCGTAGAGTAGGGAGCGTGGATGTGGTCATACAGCCCACAGAATGTTCGAAGCGACCTCACAAGGTCCAGTTTGGTGATCGAATAACATTATGGTTCTTAAAGCTTCGGGATTGAGAAAACGAAATCTGTCTGAGGAATAACAGCTTATTGCTCCTTCTCTTTCATTAGTCCTCCACGATGCAACATGCAAGACCTGAAAACTTGTCAGTCATCTTTATCACCCTTGGAGGATTCCTGTTGAGGATTCATTAGAATCTCTCCACTGTCTGAAGCAAAGGGAATTCAGCCAAATACCAGGAGGCAATCCCATCGCAAGCAGTTTATCTGGGCATAATGCCGTCAGAGTCAGAACAGCATTGAGGACATTCTGCTTTTCTTTATGTCATGCGTTTAACAATTATTTCATGAAGAATTGGAGTGGAAGTAAGGCCATTCTGACCAACGAGTCCACTCCGTCAACTAATCTTTGCTGATGGACATTTCAACTCCACTTACATGCACTCTCCCTGCAGCCCTTAATTCCGCGTGAGGTCAAGAATTTATCTAACACTGCCTTGAAAATATTTAGCATCCCGGTCTCAACTGCGCTCTGAGGCCATGAATACCATAGGCCCACCAGTCTCTGGCTGAAGAATTGTCTCCTCCTTTCCATTCTAAATTGACATCCTTTAATTCTGAGGCTTTGCCTCCGGGTCCTAAGCTACCCTCCTAACGGAAACAACTTCCTAGTGTCCATCCTTTTTAAGCCAAGCGTTATCTTGTCCGTTGGTATTAAATATCCTCTCAACCTTCTAAACTCTAATGAATACAATCCCAGGATCCTCAACCGTTCATCACATGTTCGGCCAACCATTCCAGTGATCATCTCTGCTGGACACGCTCCACTGCCAGTATGCCCTGTCTGAGGCGTAGGACATAGGAATGGACAGAGTATTCCAACTGGAAACTCACTAGAGGTTTATAACGTCTCAGAAGCACATCGTTATTTTATATTGCAATCCTCTTGAGGTAAATGACAACAAGGTATTCGCTTTCTTAGTTATAGACTCAACCTGCAAGTGAACTTTGAGAGAATCCTGGACTTGCATTCCCAATTCCCTTTGTACTTCCGCTTTATGAATTTTCTCACCGTTTATAAAATAGTCCATGCCTGTGTTCTTCTTTGCCAAAGTGCAATCCCTCTCATTTACTCACATTGAATTTCATCAGCCATTTCCTGGACGACTCTCCTGAACTTTCCAAATCTTTCTGCAGCCTCCCCAACTCTTCCGTACTACCTGCCTGTCCATCTAACTTCGTGTCATCGGCAAGCTTCGCCAGAATGCCGCCTGTCCCTTCATCCAGATATTAATATTTAAAGCGAACAGCTGCAGACCCAACACTGAACCCTGCGGGCATCATTTATTACCGGTTGCCAATACGAAAAAGAGCTATTTAATCACAACTCTCTGACATCTGTCAGAGATTCAATCCTCAAACCATTCCAGGACCTCACCTCGAACACCCTGGGCCCTCACTATAGTCAGTGGTTTCCCGTGTGGCATTATATGAATGGCCTTTTGAAAGTCTACATAGATAACCTCCGCTGGCTTTCCTTCATCCAACCTAGTAAGGAGGTCACAACGGCGCTTTTCTAATTATCTGGTACTTTCCCTGACTCAAGTGATTGTTGAACGATCACAACCAAAGTCTCCACTAATTCATCAGCCACTTCCCTCAGAACTCTAGGGTGTAACACATCGTGTCCAGGAGATTTTTTTTTAGTCCATGCAGCTTTTCTCGTACTTTCTGTTTTATAATGGCGACCATACTTCGCTCTGCCTACAACTCCCTTCAATTGTTGTAACATTACTCATATCATCCTCTGTGAATACTGATGCAATGTATTAAGGTCTTCAGCTATTTCCTTATGTCCCAGCAGTAGCCTTCCTGCATCCATTTGGAGTGGCCCAATGTTTACTTTTGCCTCTCCTTTGTTTCTTCTGTATTGAAATAAATTTTACTATGATCGTTAATGTTACCGGCTAACCTCTCTTCTTATTTGATAATCTCCTTCCTTGTCTTCCTGTTTGTTATCCTTGTTTGTTGTTGTAGTCTTCCCCATCTGCTGATTGCCCAGTGTTCTTGTCCAATTTGTAGGCTCTCTATTTTTCTTTGATACATTTCCTGACTTCCTTTCTCAGCCATGGCTGTCTACAACGCCTACCCTCGATAATCCTTGTTTTCTTTGGGATGAACACCTGTATTATGTCCTCAATTAGACAAAGAAACTTCTGCCATGTTTGCTGTACTGTCTTCCTCGTTCGGCTCTGTTTCCAGTCGATTTCCGTCAGTTCCACTCTCATGCACCTGTAATTGCCCTCGTTAACTGTAACACATTTACTTCCGATTTTGCCTTTTCTCTTTAAAACTGCAGACTGAACTCTACCATATTATGAGCGCTGCATCTGCAGTGTTCCCTTACTTTCTGATCTTTTATGAAGTCTGACTCATTGCATAGCACTTGGTCCAGAATAGCCTGCTCCCTTCTGGGCACCATCACAAGCTGTTCCAAAAATCCATGCTGTAAACATTCCATGAATTTCTTTTCTTTGGATCCGCCTGCAACATTATTCACCCAGATGAAAGGGAGGACTGCAGATGCTGGAGATCAGAGTCTAGATAAGAGTGGTGCTGGAAAAGCACAGCAGATAAGGCAGCATCCGAGGGGCAGGAAAATCACACTTTTGCAAGAAACGTCGATTTTCTTGCTCCTCGGATGCTGCCTGACCTGCTGTGCTTTTGCAGCAGCACTCCCATCTCGACATGATTCATCCAGTCCACCTACATATTGAAGTCCCCCATGATCACCGTGACCTTGTCGTTATGACATATTCGATCTGTTTTCTTGTATATTTTGCCCTCCTGGTCCTGACCACTGATCTGAGGCCTGCACATAACTTGCATTTTTTTGCATTTGTGGTTCCTCATCTCCACATAACAGACGCCATATCACCTGCGCCAAAGACGTTCAGTGCCAGATATTGAATTTTTTTTTTACCAAACAAGGCAACTACCGCATTGTCTTTTCGATAATTTGTAAATCCATCGATGATTAGATTAGATTATACTACTTAAAGTGTGAAAACAGGCCCTTCGGCCCAACAAGTCCACACCATCCCTCCGAAGAGCAACACATCCAGACCCATTCCCCTACATTTACCCCTTCACCTAACACTACAGGCAAGTTAGCATGGCCAACTCATTTAACCTGCATATCTTTGAACTGTGGAGGAAAACCGGAGCACCCAGACGAAACCCACACAGACACGGGGAGAAGGTGCAAACTCCACACAGACAGTTGCCTGAGGCGTTAATTGAACCCGGGACTCTGACGATGTTAGCTCAAATTACAATCAGATCACCTACAATCTTATTATCTAGAGCAGCAGCGGCAAAGTGTCCAGTGACCCACTCTGTCCAGTATCCAACTGTTCCATTCGGCAACTCATATCTGCCGCAGAGGTGGAGGGCACTTGATTTGGATACCTGATGTGCAGAAACAGAGGTGAAATTTCAGGCCTTGAAGAGCTTTTTCTCATGGTTTGAGCTGGTTTGCAAAATACATTTCGCATGAGAATGTGGTTGCCAATGTGAAACAGTCAGAACCTGATCCATCCGCTCAAACAACATGGAGCCCTACACAGGTAAGTGAAGTATTGGGAGTCACATCTCTTCAAAGAAAGAAATGCATTTTTTCACGTAATGCTTTTTTTCTTGAATGTGAGAACTGTGAGTCCATAAACCTCAGGTTACAGTGCAATCGCCTCTTACACTCTCATGGTGCTACATGTTAAACACTCATTTCGTTCACACTCTCCTCTTCACTGTCTTGCGGCAAGGAGATCATTCCTCATAAAGGAGAGAAAATGTGAAAAACATGCGGCAAATGCTGCTTCAACAACATTCTACAATGCCAAGGTGATGTTTCTTTTTCCGACTGTACTTGAATCATTTCGCAATTAAGAATTTGTGATGCCCTGCATGAATTCTGTTAGTGACACATGACCAAGGACATCCGGGTTCCTTTCTGCCAAGAGCACTTCTTAACTTCTCACCTTCTAATAAATAAATTTGAAAAGAATGGCAAATATTTTCCACATTCAACTCACTTCGTTGCCTTGTGAATGGCTGTGATCCAAGCACAGATACATGTGATACCTTATGAGCAATGTTCTTTAGTACAAAGCAGGACCCTTCCCTCTGTGTTCTCCCCATTATCCAATTCTCAGTCCATTAGTATCTTCAACCTTTAACACAAGAACTCTAACTTTCCTCACTCACTTGAGTGCAATAACATGAAATGTGTTCTGAAAATCCGATTCCAACTGCTTCCCATTTTTAAATGTCACAACCAACATCCGTCAGCAGATTTACAAAAGACAATTCCCCTTTGCTGAATCTCTTCTGATTCGAAAAATCACATTATTATTCTCCAAGTGTCTTGTTCTCACCTTACTTCCAAAATACTAATATTTTCCTGACAGCTGACATGAAGCTTTCCACTATATCGTGTTCTGTTATCCCTGTCCATTCTGTCCATTATGTGTGGTCACAATAGTTGCTTTCCAGTCCGCAGGATCCTGTCCAGAACGGAAAAAGCTTGTTAGCACTTTGCCCTCGCTCATTACTCAGGAATGTGTCTCATAGAACCATGGGGTTGACTGGACAGACTCTTGACCCATCATGTCTGAACTTGCTCCTAAAGGAGCTCTCCAGCGAGCCCATTTCTCCAGCCCTCTCTGCGTAATCCTTGAAATTCATCACTTACCTGATGCAGCAACGTACAAACCTTCAATACATGGAGGTTTTCAAATAATTTCTGTTTAATGACTCTAATTGCCTGCCCTCCCACCATCATTTTCACGGGTCATCCTGTTCTCTAATATTTCGGGCAGATTTCCTGTTCCTTTCTGTACGGAGACAGAAACAATGTATACACCACGTCAGAATGAGATCGCCTCTGACACCTCGTGATTACGTCAGGGGACGGAACTCAGGATCATGATAGGTGAGTGAGTCACTATTGGCCGGAATGTTCTAGATTTATACAAGTTAACGACATGGCCTGTGTCATTACAGTCCTGTCCCTGGTGTGAGAGTGCAGGTTATGTTCAACGAGGTGACACACTTCGGTGACATTCTCATTGTTGCATCAAAGTGGATTCACACATTGAAATTAGAAAAAGTACACTAGTCCAGGAAAATATTTCCGAACATCCTGCAGCGGATAGTGCAGTACACTGTTTCTCACAGTTTGCACAGCCCCCTTCTATGTAGCCTCTGCTACATTTGTTAGCCATGTAGCAGACCCAGATACACAGTAAATGCAGTCCCGACACGTTATGCAAAGTGGGGTCACCAAACTCCGAGGTGCCTTGTTGGAATGCAGAAACTGACAAGTCAACCCCGAGAAAAAAAATCCACACAACATCACTGGCTTACCAATGAGAGGAGCAAGTCAAATCCCCGTAGACATGGTACATACAGTCACTGTTGAAAATGTCTTCCTCTCTTCAGTTGCTTTTCCTGGCTGAGCAACCGTTTCATCTCTGCACAGTCCTAGTGACCTCAAATATTAACAGTAACGCTCTCAATATAACTAGTTGACAAGTGTAACGGCACAATTTTTTTGACCCACAGTCACGATAACAGTAACACCACTAATGTCGATGGAGAAGATTGGAAATGCTGGGGAGACGATGTTGTACATATTGCTTTGAGGCTATTAATCCACGGATCCAAGATCTGGACGCTGGATTAAAACCTCACCACGGCAGATGATGGCATTTCAATTCAGTGGAACATTTGGAATTAAGAATGTTATGAAACTATGAAATAATCATAAATTCTCAGTTAAATAAAAAGTACGACTGGGCTAACTAATGTCCTTCACGGAAGGGCACCTGCCATCATCACCTGGTCTGGACTACATATGACTCAAGACCCACAGAAATATGGTTAACGCGCCATTGCCCACTGAAATTGACAAGCAACTCAGTGATTTAAGTCGCTATGATGTGTCATAATAAATGGATGTACCGAGGCCCTGGCAATGTATAGCACTTCGAATGCAGTCGTTCAACAAGGCAGCTCACCAACACCTTCTCAAGTGCAACGAGAAAAGGGAAATAAATGCTGGTCCACCCAGGTCCACCCATATCCCATTAATGAATAAAAGAAGATGACCACACTCAGGGAAAAGTGACAGAGGGGACACGACTCATTTCATACAGGATCTCGAATATACACAGGCATGATATTCAGGGATTTGAGAAAAGGTGAAAAATATATTGGACTAGCCACACATGTTTTTTCCCTCCAAGCTAATCATCAACAATCCCCTGGTTTGCTTCTTTTTCTATCTATCTTTCTCTTTTTTCTTCATCGACTTAACTCATTCCTCTCGTTCAAAATGGTCGCCCCATCACCATAATCAATCACACTATTTGCCAGCTGTTTTACTTTCCGATGTACATTCAATGGACTTAATCTGCTGACGGTACTTTTCTCACGAGAGCCTGCCAAACCTGCTTGGTTGCATCAGAACTTACTATTTCTTTCAGGTTCAGGTCTCTTGTGTCATTCTTTGTTTGATGTAAACATTAATTTTGTTATTACATGGGATCATGACATCTCTACCAACGGCATCATTTAATAACCAACGCTTTTTGCCCTTGACTGTGAGGCCAATCCAAAAGGCACGAGAGAGGTAAGCACATTGTTATGGATTGAAAGTGAAACTTTGTCCAGACCAGATAATACGTTCGATTTTTCAGGACAGTACATCAGTGAAACAAATCGGCTTTTAGACAACTGCTGGTGGTCTGATGATTGCTATGAGTTAAATTTGCATTTATGATATTTCTTATAATTTGAATTTAAGTTGTATCAACAGCTGTAGTAAGATTTTTAAGAGTCACTTTAAATAATAACCTATACCTTTGAATTAACCATTTAGCAACTGTACTACTCTGACATAGTGTAACTTTTACGAAGTTACTTTAGAAGCAAGAAAGAAACTGTGATGGAAATACTTGTCAATGTAACAGTGGCTGGTGGTGAGGGGGAACCGTAAAGTCGGAACTTTATGACGTCGTACACAATGGTTTCTTCAGCAACAGCACGGACAAAAAGGCATTGAGACAGAGATTCGTAGAGACGTGCAGCATGGAAACAGGCCCTTCAGTCCAATTCATCCATGCTGACCAGATATCCCAACCTAATCTAGTACCGCTTTCCAGCAGTTGGCCCAAATCCCTCAAAACACTTCCTATTATATACCTAAGGAAATGCCTTCTCAATGTGCAATTGTACCAGCCTCCACCACTTCCTCTGGCAGCTCATTCTATACATACACCACTGTTCTATACCTTTGCCACCTCACCTCAAACCTAAACTCTCTAGTTCTGGACTCCCCCATCCCAAGGAAAATACTTTGTCTACTTATCTTATCCATGCCACTCATGGTTTTAGAAACCTCTATATGATAACAACTGAGCATCCGAGCACCCTGAAAAACATATCCAGCCCATTCAACATCTCCCTTTGGTTGAAATCCTTCCATCATTGCAACATCCTTGAAAGTCTTTTCTGAAATCTTTCGAGTTTCAGAATACCCTTCCAACTGGAAGGAGACCAGAATTGCACGCAATATTTCAAAAGTGGCCTATGTAAGTCCTGTACCTCTGCAACATTACCAACCAACTCCTATACTCGATGTCCTTACCAATAAAGGAAAGCATACCAAAAGACTTCTTTCCTATCGTTCTGCGACTCTACTTTCATGGAACCATGAACCTGCACTGCATGGTCTCCTTATTCAAAAACACTCCCGAGGAACGTACCATTAATTGAATAGTTCCCGTCTGGACTTGCTTTTCCAAAATGCAACACCTCGCAATTATTGAAATTAAACTCCATATGCCACACCTTAGCCCGTTGGTTCATCTTATCAAGATCCCATTGTAATCTGACATAATTTGTTTCCTGTCCACCACACCTCCAATTTTGATATAATCTGCAAACGTACTAACTAAACGTCTACTTAACATGCAAATCACTTATATGAATGACAAGAAGTAGTGGACCCAGAACCTATCCTTTTGACACTCCACTGGTCACAGACCTCCATTGGAAAAACAATTCTCCAATACTCCCCTATTTCTTCGACATTCTAACCAGTTTTAAATCCAAATGTCTTGTTCTCCTTGTATACCCCGCGACCTAACGATGCTAGCCAGTCTTCCCCGGGGAACCTTGTCGAATGACTTGCTGAAATCGAGACTGAGTTGGACGCTGTAGATATGGTGGAACTGGCAGTGAACAACTTTTATAATGGAGAGAATAATAAGACATCAATCAGTAAAGGGAAAAAAAAAAATCCATCGAGGTTATGAGCAGTTCTGTTCTCGGATGTGAAATCCGTGGAACATGAATTTAGATTGTGTTTGAAACTAAAGACGTTTGCTTCAGAATTGCCAATTTTACATTTGGTTTATGAAATTGATAAAAGAACAGACATAGTAAGTCTTACCAGGTAGGCCAACAATAGCCAGAATGGGTTTGGAAACGGCCTGAATTATCATCAGTACACCTAATGTCCGATATGGCAGTTATTCCCAATACCAGGAAGCATAGAAAAGACTCAAGAATAAACTCCTGTCCAATGCTGGATCATTCCAGTCTATAGCTCTTAGATTCTGAATCATCGTTTGAACTTTCAAGTCTATTGTTCTGAGATACTGAACTGTCCTCTCCATGTCTCTGCAGATTCTGATCCCTGTTATTGATGGAGGTGATGCATCTGCTGCTACAATGGGATAACGCATTGAAAGAACCACTTATTAATAAGAGAGGGAAACCCTCCAGTGGCATATTTAGAATCCACGGACATTGACATGAAGCGCAGTCACTGAACAAACAGAAATAGTTTATGGCTTTCAATACAACACTTTCAATTCCCAATAATAACTGGACTTGTTTGCATGTTGTCATCATTGTCTATCGGTCTTACTTCCCAACACCAATTGTTCGAACGAAGCCAGTGTTGAAGTTGAATGATGGGTGATTTAATGTCGCAGGCTGGATGATTTTGTTGGGTTATCCTTGTACAATGCTGTAACCATCTTTCCCCTGCCCCCCAGAAACGCACAATGAAGATATTGTCACTGTGCTGATGTCTGCTGAACTAGAACACCGCCAAGCAATTGATTTTCACTGGGCATTGTTGCCCTGAACAACGCGATGAAGCATGGATTTGTCTGGACGTTCCTGGCGTTGCTCTAAAAAGACAAATTTGAATCTTCAACGCACCATGTACTACACCGAACGTTTAAACATGATTTGACAAACATTGCATTTTATTGGATTGAAACAGTAAATTTACTTTTCTTTACTTCAATCTAAAACGAAACGAGATATGTCCATTGAAATTGTTCATTAAAACCCATGGATTAATGAGCCAGGGACAGAATGAATATTACATTGACTCGGAGAGAGGACGGAATAGAGTCAGTGGCCACGGAGTTCAATCGTAATCCCAAATCACCAGAATTTGACATTCCCATTGACGAACAGATTAAAGTATAATGTAGAGCAAGGAAAAATACATTTAGGAGGTGGATGATCGTCGAAAATGTGAAAAGGACAGAAGAAGTTCAAATATGATCTAGGGAAATAAATTTTAAATCTGCACTGTTTAGTTGCAGGGTATACAGGTTGATAAATTTATCCAGAACTGGACGTGATATTCTGAATTAAACATCAACACAGATAACAATACGTGCAGGAGTACAGGAACATTACAATAGAGTAACAACAGAAATGTAGCTCGTTCGAAACTGGTGCAGAGATGATGGGCTGAGTGATCATCATCTTTACTGTGATTATCATACGGTTTGGATGCAAAGCTTTCAGTGCCTGGGGAGAAAACACTTGTTCAGAAAAGGATAAAACATGTGTCATCATCAATCAACTATTCAAGGAACGTTCTTCCATGAAATCCAACAGCCCCTAAAATACATTGTCAAATGAAATCGATGTCCCGAGATTCATGCATGCAAGGGGATCGAGGAAAAAAAGTTTTTTTTGTGGAAATTAATGAAGAAAAAGACTTCAGTGCAATACAATAACACAACAACTCCAATTGGAAAAGCAATGGACCATATTGTGTAATTGCCCACAAATGGAACCGAGCATTGTCAAGACAAGGAAAATTCTAGGGATAGTGGAAATCTGAAACGAAAACAGAGAAAGTTGAGAGAAGCACAGTGGATGAGGCTACATCTGGAGACAAATTCAGAATTAAAATACCGAGTATTATCTAAATGCATTCCGAAAAAGTCGTACTGAACTCAATAAGTTAAATTTCTTCCTCTCTGCTCAGAAACTGCCAATCTGTTGAGTTTCTCTCTAACATTTTGCAGTTCAATCGTTAGAGGAACTGACAGAGATTCTCTGATCGCGAACGGGACTCCCCGAAGGGATGTTGCCTCCCAGGTGCCAGGATGTGCGATGTTGCTGATCGATTCTACATGATTCTGAAGGGAGAGGATGAGCTGCGAAACGTTTTCATGTATATTCGTAACAATTACATAAGTAGGAAAGTGGATCAGGATCTAACTAGTGATTTCAGGGAGTTAGATTGGAAGCAACACGAGCAGAGCAAGAATCTCAAGATTACTACCAGTGCCGCTAGCTACAGAGTCGAAGAAGAGGGAGTGAATGCAACTAAACGTGCAGATGATTGGGTGGTACAGGAGGGAGTTCTTGATAGACGTTTATCATTGGGATACCTTCTGGTGAAGTTGGAAACTGTACATAAACGACGGATTGCACAGAATATGGAGAGGCACGAATGTCCCAGGTGCCAGATTTTTATAAATGACTGAGATGGAGAAGTGGAAGGGTGGGTTCGTACGTTTGCCTTGGCACAAACGTCGGTGCTGCTGTAGATATTGTCGAGCGCTGTTGAAGGCTACAACATACCATTGATAGTTTGCAGAACTGGTCTGACATGTGCCAGATGTAGCTTAATCTGAATAAATGAGAAGTGACACATTTTGGAAGCTCGAATTGGAACGCTGAATACAGGGTTATAAACATGATTCTGGCCAGTGTGGCCGCACAAAGGTCCCTCAAATTTGCCATCCAATTCAACAAGGTTGTTGAGAAAGTATACACTGTTTGGCTTTAATTAACAGGGGGACTGAGATCAAGAGCCGCGATGTTTCGCTGCAGTTCCATAAAACACTGGTAAGACCACACTTGGAATATCGTGTCCAGTTCTGGTCGCCTCATTGTTGATGATGTAGACACGTTATCGAGAATATTTACAAGCATGCTGCCGAAATGAACTCAGACTCGACACACTGGAGAGAAGAAGGAAGAGAGGTGACTTGATAGAAGTGTACAAAATAATGAGTTGACAGCCAGAGAAAAAAAGTATTATAATTTTAAGATGACTGGAGGAGGAGATAGAGGAGATATCAGACGTATGTTCTTCACACAGAGAGTGTTGGGTGCGTGGTCGTAGAGTCAGAGACACTTCGGACAGTTAAGCGACTACTGTGCAAGCACATGGTTGGCAGTAATTCGAGGGGTGTGTAGGTTAGGTTGGTATTAGGTTAAGATGAATGCTTGGCACAACAGCGTGGGCCAAAATGCTGTCCTGCTCGATGTGCGATGACCAATGTTTGAAATAGACACAGGCATAGAGCATTTCAGCGCAGTCCAGGCCGTTTCGGCCTCAATGTTGCGCCGACCTGTGAAACAAATACGAAGCTCATATCCAATTCACACAATTCCAGTTTCATCCGTATGTCTATGCAATGACCACTTAAATGCCCTCAATATTGACGAGTCGACTGCTGTTCCACGCCCTTACTACTCTCTCTGTGTAAATAAACTACCTCCGACATCTGTTCTCTATCTATGACCCTCAATTAAAAGTTCCATTCCTTCGTGCTAACCATCGCCTCCAGAAGCAAAAAAAGCTATCACTGTCCACCATATCTAACTCGCTGATTATCTCATATGTCTCTATTAAGTCAGCACTCTGCCTTCTTGTCTCTTACCTAAACAGCCTCAAGTTCCTCAGCCGTTTCTCGGAAGAATTTCCCTCCAAAGCAGGCAATATCTGAGTAAATTTCCTCTGAACCCATTTCAAGGGTTTAACTTCTTCCAATAATGCTGTGACCCGAAATGTACGCAAATCTCCAAGTGCAGCCACACCAGTGTTTTCTACAGCTGCAGCATGACCTCATCGTTCTGAAACTCAATCGCTCTATGAATGAAAGCTAACTCACTGTATGCCATCTGAACAACCTTATCAACCTTTTTGGCAACTGTGAGTTACATATGCATATGCACAATGAAATCTCTCTTCTTATCTACATTACCAAGAATCTGACCATGAGACAATATTCTGCATTGCTTACCCTCCTTCCAAAGTGAATTACCTCACACGTTTCTGCATTAAACTCCATTTGCCACCTCTCAGCCGCGCTTTGCAGCTCATCTATGTCCCCCTGTAACCTACAAAATCCTTCATCACTATTCACAACTCTCCCGACCTTACTCTCATCTGCAATTTAATTTCCCATCCTTTTTCGCCCTCATCCAGTCATTCATTAAAAATGACAAACAGCAGTGGATCCAAAACAAATATTTGTGCTACACCACTTGTAGCTAAAATCCAGGATGAGCATTTCCCATCACCCACCACGGTCTGTCTTATTTCAGCCAGCCAGTTTCTGATCCAAATCACTAAGTCATCCTCAATTCGGTGACTCCTTATTTTGTGAAATAGCCTGCCAAGTGAAACCTGGTCAAACGCTTTACTGAAATCGATATACACCATATTATTTTCTTTACTCTCATCCAACTGGTAGTTCACCAACTCAATGAACTTAATAACGTGTGTGAGGTTACGGCGTACCCTTCACAAAATTGTGGTCACTAGGCCGAACCAAGGTATTCCTTTCTGGATGGTTATGAATCCAACCTCTTATAACTTTTTTTCAAAAAACATTACCCATAATCGAAGTAAGGTTCACTGGTCTGTAAAAAAAAAGGTTTGTTTTCAGTCCCGTCCTTGAACAATAAAACCACATTTGCTATTCTCCAGTCTTCTGGCACTATCCGTGTAGACAATGACGACATAAACATAACAGCCAAAGGCTCAACAATCTCCTCCCTGGCTTCCCAGAGAATCCTAGGATAAATCCCATCTGGCCGAGGGTACTTATCTTTTTTTTTACATTTCCAGAGTTGCTAACGTCTCCTCCTTGTTACACTCAACCCCATTTACTCTAATATCCTGTAGCTCAATATTCTCCCTGACGAAATTGTATTTTTCTAGTGCGAATACTGACGAAAAGTAATCATTTAGCGCTTCCCCGATCTCCTATGATCCCACGCCGTACTTCCCTCTACTATCTATGATTGGCCCTAATCTTACTCTAGTTATGTTTTTATCTCTGACATAGTTTTATAAGCGTTCAGGATTTTGTTGATCATATCCGCGAAGGGCCTCTCATGTCTCTTCCTGGCTCTTCTTAGCACTCCCTTTAGTGCTTTCCTGGCTAATTTGTGACTCTCAAGAGTCCTATCTGAGCCTTCACATCTTAACTTCACATAAGCCTTCTTTTTCATTTTGACAGCAGATTCGTCTGCATCATTCAATCGCGCTCGTCAACATTCTCCCTGCCTGACTGCTATGTAAATTTCATGGACACCGCAGTCCATCTTCCTTGAATAAGCTCAACATTTCGGTTGTGCCCATATCTTGCAGTTTCTACCCCATCCTATGCGTTCTAAATCTTGCCAGTCGCAGCGTGTATGTTTTATGTCTTTTTCTGTCTGAAATGTGGCAATTTATGTGATCTGAACTACAACAACAAAGCTACTGTTTCAGATATCTCTCAAGTATTTCGATATGAACATTAAATGATAAATTGCAAGCTTTCTGTATGAAAGATTCTTAACAATGTTGTATTGTTATGACTTGCCATGAAAATGTTGAACTCAATGACACTGACGAAACACCTCCGAAATTAACATATGGAAAGTAATAGGGAATCTTATCTGAATGTCAAACGTGCTTCTAACTTTGTCGGAGTGACCCACAACCAGAATTTCCTACCTTCCTGCGACTTTTGACCAAACAGTGAAAACATGGATTAGCTTGGGATTTTTAAGAGGCCATATTCATCCAAGGGTTTTGGAAGGCAACGTCAAGGGCAAAGTATATTTGTCATCCCCAGGAGCACTGGAGCTGTTGAAAGCCTTCTTGAACCTTTTGCTGTCCAAGTGGTGCGCATACACACAAACACACACACACACACTCACTCACACACACACCCACGCACACACACACACAAATGTTTGAAATGGATTCCAAGACTTTTAACAAACAATCGTGAAAGAAAAGAAAATTCATCCTTTTTCAGGTCGCATGTAACTTGGAAGATAACTTAGAGAGATTGGATTTTCCAATGTTTAGTCGAGGACATTACACATGCAGATTTTTCTCCTGGATCCATTGACCTCAGTTTTTTGGTTCTGGATCTTTGATGCCACACTCAGCCACTTACTGCATTGATGGCAAGGAACGCAATCTGATCTCACTTCAAGTAACACTGGAACATCAGTTCGAGACAATAAAAAGCAGAAGGACTGAAGATGGTTTGCATGAACAATGTGCTCACTATTCTCACACATTCCAAAGAAAATCGACAAATGGCCTTTCGATTCTCTCAGGATAGGTTTGTTCTATCTGTAATGAGGCTGTTTGATTAAGTGGAGTGACAAGGTTCAGAAAGAAGTTCTACTTTGTAGCATGGGGAACAAAACCATCCCGTTCACGGTGCATCAGACAGTGGTAAACATAATCTATTGTATGTTCCTAATGGACACTGACCATTCCAATCTCACCATTCCCTGATGGCCATTAGTGACACTCAAATCAGAAACATTCATCAGCCTAGTTTTTATACTAAAAAGGGAAAGAGAGGGTCAAGCGGACTGGGAGTAACAGTGGAAATGATGTAACATACAATGGGAGAGGCAGACGAGGAGTGTGAAGGGAGACGGCCAGTGAAGGGTTTGTAGCAGCAGAAAGGACAGTGCAAAGGGATTAGGAGTGTGAGGGAAGAATTGGAAGAAGGAGGAAGAATGACAATTCAAGTGTGAGTGACAGGGAAACGTGAGTGTGAGTTAAAAAGAGTGATTGATGGCCAATCAAACATCAATGATTCGGAAAATTGGGATCTGTTTTCCATTGATAATTGAAAACTGATGTATTTCTTTTCCCAACATTTGAATCCTGTTCATATCATAATTCTTTTGCATTGCTGGATCTAAATGAAGTGCAGACGGCATACTTCTCCCCCCAAAGTGCGTTGCCTCATCATTTTTTAACTTCTTTTCAATATGAAGAACAATGGACAAGTGTTCTAACAATTTGGTTCCAACTCAGGGTAGACATTAGATTTTAGTTGGAGCTCCTACAGTGTGTTTATAATGTAGACTTTAATTGAATATTTATCCTCATTACTCTGGATCTTTCGAAAAACGTAATGAATGAGTATGCAAATGAAAACGTCCTTCAGCTGGAAATATTGCAGCGAATGTATCAAAGAATGTCTACATAAAATGGAAAAGTGCCAAAACCTAGTCAAATACTGATGTCATACAAGCTTTCTGAATAAAGAATGCAAATGGGGCAAAGCATGAAAAGGAGAATTCAGGTCCAAGTCCAAATAAATATTTGTGGCTGTCTCATAAAAGATTCCAACAGAATCACATTGTTAATTCGGGATTATATGAAAACAAATTAACAGACTACAATTATGTATTCATTTTTTGAAAATAACATCCGGAGAGCATCTAAAAAAATCAACGTTTGTTTGCGATGTTCATAAATTATAATTAGAAATATGTATATTGTTACGTGGCCTGAAACAAGTGCAGTGAAATGGTTGCAATTCCAGCGCTTATAGTGTCATCCTTCGTCTAGGATACCGAGGTGCAGATTCATTAGTAATTGTTACGGAATGGAAAGAGTGAAAAATAAAGTTAAACATAGGAATACAAAATTTTGAAAATGTGTTGGAATTACTCCAAAAATCTCGCATTGAAAGAAGTTTAGGAAATGATGAAAAGAATATTTGGGATTTGATTATGGGGCACAATTAATAATTTTCTGGAAGATACCAATTAAAGCCTGGTGGGTGACAATGGAATTGGTTGGGTGGCTGCAGCCCTCTGAATACTTTTATTTTAAAATTAATCTGTTGGGGTACAACCTAGTGCTGTGTGATTCTTAACTTTGTCTGGAGTTCACTGTGAAGGAATGCGGTTGAGTTCGGTCACCACAGAAACTTTGTAAAGCAGTTGTTCAACACTTGGCGTTGCCGGCTCAATGACCTTGATCTCGAATATGTGATTCTGAGTGGTGGCAGTTATGAAAGCGGTGATAAAGTCGGAAGCTCTAGTCAATGGAATTCATTGGGTGGGTGCAGCCCTCTGAAAGCTTTACTTTAAAAATAATCTGTTGCGTTACAACCTGGTGCTGTGTGATTTTTAACTTTGTCTTATTCCGCACACACGGAGCACGCCTGTACATCCCTCAAACAAACCCCAGACTTTGGCCATCCCATCCATCAATGGTCACTGAACACCAAGAGCTGCAGCTGGGATAAATGGAGAAACGCAGGGATTAGGAGCAGCTGTGGACACTTCGGCCCTTTGACTGTTTCTTTTTGAATCTGTTGATCTAATCTGCCTCCCCTCTGGTGGCAGTGAGTTCTACAGATTCATAATCTTCGAAGAGAATTATTTTTTTTTCCATGTCAGTTTAGAACCTATCTCCTCTGACTCTCTACCAATGTGCTCTTGTATGACACTATCCCGGGAGGCGAACATCTTTCCCACATTCACCTTATCAACCCCCTACAGCATTTCAAACATCTCAATCAGATCTCTCATTCATTCGCCTGAACTCCAGAAAGCACAAGTCCAAGATTCTCAACTTCTTCATCTAAAAAAACCCTTTAGTGCGAGCAATACACCTGGTGAACCTCCACTGAACGGCAAACAATTCCGCCACATCCTTTCTCAAGGATGGAATCCAAATCTGGACACAATATTGTAACCAAATCCAAAAATAATCGTAACAAATCCACTTTAAATTTTTAATCTAGTCATCCTGCAATAAATGCCAGGTCTTCATTTGCCTTTCTTATTGAATGCTGAACCTGAGATAAACGCACAGAGACAGCCAGATCCTTCATTGCTTAACGCACTTTGATTCTGTTTCCAATTTCAATCAAAATTTACCCTTTTATTTGTTTTGACCAGAATGGAAAACCTCTCACTTCCGCATATGAAACTCCATCTACCAGGTTCTGCCCTACTGTTCCATTGTATTAATATTTATCTGTGAACTCCATTTATGCATCACAGCCAGTTTTTACATCTGTTTAAGTGTGTATTAAGAATCAACCGCATTGCTGTGTCTGGCGTCACGTGGAGGCCAGACCAGACAAGGATGGCAGTTTCCTTCCCTGTGAGGTATTAGCAAACTGGATGGGTTTGCATGACAATCGACTAATGGACACCATCAGTCCCTTATTTCCAAGTGTGAATTCAAACTCCAGCACTTATCATGGCAGGATTCAAAACCGGTCCTCAGAACACTATCTGCTTTTTCAGTTAACAAATAAGCGTTAATATTGGGTGACCAGCGTCTCCTCATTTCCTGCAGAATACCTTGACCAAATTTCTGTCTTAATGCTATCGATGATTTCAGTTCTGAAACATGGATGGCTGTTCATCATTTCAAATTTAATCTATAACTCATGAATATTCTTTTTGAGAGGTGTTTATCATATCTGTAAGTGTTTGCCACTGTACTTCATCTGTCTTGCCCCTTAATTTATTTTCCCCAGTACATTCCCAGTTCAGGTCTTCGCTCAGCCAGTGTAATTATCATTGCCCAACACCAAAATTCTCGTCAGTGACTCTGTGTTCAAATAATCAATCTTAATCTAAAACTGTAACATATTGTGATCACTCATTCTAAGAGGACCATTAAATACAAGGCCATTTATTAGTCCTTCCTCATCACAAAACAGTAGTTAGTTATCTAGTTGTTCTATTACACGGTGTTCTCAGAAACAATGCTTGGTACATTTAATGAATCGTTCTTCTGGGCTAATCTTGCCGAATATTAACCCAATAAATATGCATCTTCAACGCACCCATAAACACTCTGTCTTTCACAATTCATCTTATTTCTTAGTTTATGTTCTTCACTATTTTGGTGGTGTGGTGGTGCTGGAAATTACTCCAACCAAGGGTCCTTCTCTTGTTTTTGATTTTTGTCCAGACCGATTAATCCCGAAAGTCTACACATGTGCCCAACGTTTTCAAAGCAGCATCGAAAGAGTAACCCACCCAAATTCCCCTTCCTCTGTACATTAATTCTTGCTCATGAAATTAACCTGTACCCTCCTGAACACTAATGGAAATTGAACATGATCAATTCACCCACCCTCTGCACCAATATCATTTCTTGACATAGCCTTGAGATCATCCTCAACCAGGAGAGCGGTACGGTGGTTCAGTGATTAGCACGGTTGACTCATCGTGCCAGAGACCTGTGTTCGGTTGGAGCCTCGGGAGACTTTCTGTGTGGTATTTGCACGTCTTCCCCGTTTCGGTGCGAGTTTTCTTTGGGTGCTCCGTTTTCGTCCAACCGTCCAACGATGCAGAGGGTGGGTGAATTGGTCATGTTCAATTTCCATTAGTGTTCAGGAGGGTACAGGTTAATTTCATGAGCAAGAATTCATGTACAGAGGAAGGGGAATTTGTCTGGGTGGGTTACTCTTTCGATGCTGCTTTGATAATTTTGGGCACATTTCTAGACTTTCGGGATTCGATTCCATGATTCAATGAGCAGCAGTCCCACATGCTTCCTCTTGTCTATGCTTTTAGAATACTGAGCGCTTTCGACCATCTAATTCACCAGTACTAAGCTTTCAGCAATCCCCATCAGGCCATACCTATTTGTCGTCGTTTGTGCTGTCAACTTATGTGTTGCATTTCAAGAACTGCGAGCAAATTGTGAAAGGTTTTAAATAAGTTTCACTGATTAGCTTTATCTTTTAATATTTTCTTGTGCACTATGCTTTACACACTCTGCATTTTTATTTATTAATCACTGTCTATATTGAGACTCATTTCCATTATTTACAAATCAGAAGTGAGCTTTTATGATTCCGTCCCTTACTGTTTTCAGTGGATTGTTCTTGCCAGTTTGTCCTAGTTACCCATACCGTCTGCTCACTTTCTCATCCGCTTGTTTTGTACCCAGCCTCCTACGTTATTATATTAAACGTACAAAATTTGCTCTATCGAATCTCTCCGCCAGGATGTTGCTGACCCTACAGTTCAGATGCAAATAATCTTTTTTTTTTCCTTCTTCGTCCTGCCCTGGAAGAGATCCCAATTTTTCAAAAATATGAAACCCTGCCTCCGCATCAGATCATAAGACAAGTTTTAATTTACACTATCTGTCTCACCGCAAAGTGGCACGGGAAGTGATCTTGACATTTAAATCACAAAGATCCTGTTTTTCAACTCAACTCTCTGACCTCTCTTTCAGGACCTTGTCACTCCTCCTGCCTATGTCATTGCTACACAGGCTGTTCATCCTCTCCCTTGGCATCTCCACAGATACTGTCAGGCCTGCTGAGCTTTTCTAGTAATTTCTCATTTTGTCACCAATGATATTTATTTATTGACCAAAAGATTATGCCACGCAGATTTGAAAAAGAAAATCTCAATTTAAATCCTTAGGGAATATCGAAATATTTAGTTGTCCAACAGCCACGATAAATGTCCATTTTTCTTCCATGAAAATCATCTTGTTCATTTTGCCAATCCAGGAACAAAAGGATTTTTTGACTCTCTTTTCATTTTCAGTACAATTACAGAGGATTGTCCACACAGCCATATAAACAGGAACACAAAAACATTACTTTGTCGAAAAATACGAGTAACTAAATAAGTAATTAAAATTGTAATTAGGATGAAAAGTTTAGGTAATGGACGGGTGAGAGAATCTAAACACTGTCAACAATACAGCTGGCAGTGAGATGAGAATAAACTTGTTGATAGCAGGATGTTGTTAGGATTTGGAATGGCCCGTCTGGGAGAGTTGTGCATTTGGATTCAAAAGAAAAGTGGTTATAAATTTGAAAACTATGGATTTAGAGGGCTGCAGCGATAGAAATGGCAAATGGGATAAGTTGGGTAGATATTTCGTGAGCTGAAGCAAACAGTGTATCTCAATGGCCTTCTTCTTAACATTATAGTTCTGCATTATACCATGTACAGATGCTAATAAAAGACAGTAACTGATTATTACCCATTGTAAATGCTGCTAAAAATTTGATACTATGACTCTGACAGTTATAATCTTTAAAAGGCTTCTGAATGAGTATATAAATATGAAGTATTTAGAGGGGTATAGGTCAAGTGCTGGCAAATAGGACTAGATTAATTTAGCATATATGGTCGTGATAGACTAAATCTCTACGACCCTATGACTCGACATTTAATGTAACATAAACGTGTAATATCCAACTATTGAAAGGTCAGTTCCTTTATGGAGTTTAATAATTGCTCAGAACATAGACATTTTAAATCTTCTAGCTGGATGACCAAAATAAATACTGAATTGTTTTTGGCACTAAACTCTTTGAAAAGGTTTGATTTTTCATTCAAATATGCTTTTTTTTTCAGTAATCACACTGGGCGGTAAAGATTATTTATTTTAAAATTTGTATGCTTTCAATTCATTGAAATTACTACAATACCACAAACCATTTATTCAGGCTAACATGTAATGCTCACGGAATAATTGTCATGTTTTGCTTGTTGAAAAATAGCTGAAGCTCGAAAATCTGACTGAGAAATTTAATTAATTAATTATATTTAAAATAATGAAACCCCATTTGATGTTCAACCATTTGCTCATTGTGAATACGTAATCGTTCAGAGGCCAACCACTTTGGAAATATTCGAGAGACAATGTATCCATTTTATTGGGACATTGAATATGCAATTTTGTTTTTCACAATACTCAGACAACGTGTTCGGTATAAAACAAAATGTACTTTCTTTATTTTGGTAGCATAAAGTGTTGAAATTAGTTTACATTTAAGTTCCGTAGATATCGTAACAATGCTATTGTTTTCAGAGAGAATGCAATCAATGTTCTGTTGAATACTTGTAATTCACATCTTTATATTGCCCAATTCAAGAAACATGGTCACATTTTGTTCGGATCAGTAGACTTTGCTTTTACAACTATCACAGAATTTAGGGAGTGTTACTCGATCTCATAGCTGCCTATGATAATGAGTGACACATTGTCCTGCTCCTGAAACTGTCCAGAGATCTTCCACGCTGGTCCAGGGCAGTCTTTCAAACATTCCTTCACAACAAATCATTTGGTGTTCACCATGGACAAGGGGAAAACAGCCAAAGGAGTATTATTGGTCTACGTGTCGATACAAATGCCATCCAAATTTGATACCAATCACTGACCAGTATCAGCTCTTTCAGATTCCTCTTCATTCAGAGCTTTGCCCAGGGAGAAGATGTGTGGACATGGCGTGTCAGAACCAAACCTCACAAGTTACTTATGTTGATGCCATAAGGTCTGCCTTCCAGACTCCAGCCATCTGCATCCTGCAGGTTAAAACTTGGGCCATCCAACATGCTTTTGAGTGGGTGTAAACAGAGATCCGTTCTGCAGAATGCATCTGAAGAAAACGTTCCCAAATGGCAAGCCAAGAATCACATCAACAATTAAACTTGGTGGATTTTGTCCGGTGTAGGCCACCACACATATTGTGCTGACACTCAGTTGAATGCAATAATACACACCATAACTGGAAATCTTGGCCTATTAACCCTCGCCAGCATCCTGAACTCACACACCTCACTCCCTTACACATTCACCAATTGATGACAATCCAAAAGTTGAGTGAAACAATTTGTGCTTCATCTCAACTTATTCACTCCATAATGCCATGTTTAGGTTTGATTAGATTGTGATTATATTAGATTACTTATAGTGTAGAACCAGGCCCTTCGTCACAACAAGTCTACACCAACCCTCCAAAAAGCAACCCAACCAGACCCATTCCCCTACATTTACACCTTCACCTAACATTACGGGCAATTTAGTGTTGCACCCACTGACTGACTGCTTTCCATTTCTGGGCTATAGATTGTGTTGCCTTCCCGATCAAGTACAGTTCTGAATATCCTGTGAATTATGGAGTGGAAAACACAGGAAGGTATCAACCATTTCCTTGTGAGAAACGCCATCTGATGAGAGACAAGTTTGAACTATCAGGGAGAGAGAGATCATTGCTCAAAAAAGGTAAGCACACTGGTGGACCCTTTACTAACTAGCTGTATTGCTGGAAGCAACGTGAGCTGCAAATGATAGAGTCATTGTGAGTGGAAACAGACACTTTCGTTGAACTTGTCCATCCCGCCACTACGTAATCTAGTCCCATTTGCCAGCATTTCGCCGATATCCCTCCAAACTCTTCCTATTCATACACCTGTCAAGATGCATTTCAAATGTTGTAACTCTGCCAGCCTCCACCACTTGTTCTGGCCACACATTCCATTCGTGCACCATCGTCTGCGTGAAAAGTTTGCACTTTAGGTCAGTTTTATTACATCTCCCTCTTACCCTGAAGCTAGGCCCTCTAGTTCTGGACGCCCCCACCACAGGGTAAAGACTTTGTCTCTTTACCCTATTCTGCCCTCTCTTGATTTTATATAACTCTCTATGGTCACCACTCAGCCTCCACTGCTCAAGGGAAAACAGGCCCAGCCTATCCATCATCTCCCTACAGCTCCAATACTCCAACGTTTGCGACATCCTGTAAATCCTTTCTGAAGCCTTTCAGCTTTGACAACTTTCTTTCCTTTTGATTGAGACCAGAACTACACCCATTAATACAAAAGTGAACTCACCAATATCATCTGATCTCCCAAATTCTATACTCAATGCACTGATCAAAAAAGGAAAGCATACCAAACGCTTTCTTCACAATAATTTCTCCCTGCCCCTCTTCTGTCAAGGAACTATGAATCTATGCTTCTCGTTGTCTTTGTTCAGCAAAACTCTCTCACAACTTACAATTAAGTGTATGACTTCAGCTCTGAATTGGTTTTTCAAAATGCAGCATCTTACAGTTATCTGAATTCAACTCGATCTGCCATTGGGCCATCAATCAAAATCCTGTTGTAATCTGAGGGAATCGTCTTCGCTATGCACTACATGCCCAATTTTGGTGTCATCTGCAAACTTACTAATTATCCATCCCGTGTACATATCGAAATCAATGATATAAATTAATAAAAGCAGTGGACACAGCCTCGATTCATGTGGCACACCAGTATTCCCAGGCTTCCTGTCTAAAAAACAACAGTCCACCACCCTCTGTCTTCTACATTTGAGCCAGTTCTGCACCCAAATGGCAAGTTCTCCCTGTATTCTATGAGATCGACATCGCTAACTAGTCTCCCATAATGAATGGTTTCGATAGCCTTGCTGACGTCCATGTAGATCACGTCCACAGCTCTACCCTAATCGATCCTATTCATTGCTTCTTAAAATAAACTGAATCAAGTTCGTGAGAAATGATTTTCCACATGCAAATCCATGATGGCTATCTCCAATCAGTCTTTTCCTTTTCAAATACCTAAAAATTCCACGGGATTCCCTTCGACAACTTGCCCGCCACTGATATCAGGGTCACTAGTCTATAGTTCCCTGGCTTTTCCTAACTGCTTATTCTTTTTTCAAATACCAACAGCACATTAGCCAACCTCCAGTTCTCCGGCACTTCAAGTGTGACAATTGTTGATGCACGTATCCCAGCAAAGGATCCATCAATCACTTCCCCGGCTTCCCAGAGAGTTCGAGGGTGCATCTTATCAAGTCCTAGCGATTTATCCAGTTTTATGCATTTCACGGCATCCAGTCACTCTTCCTCTGTAATATTGACGTTTTGCAAAATGTCGCCATCTAATGCCCCACATTCCATACCTGCCATGTCCTTCTCCACAACAAACACTGATCCAAAATACCTGTTTATTATCTCCCCATCTCCTGCAACACTACAGATAGCCTGCCTTGTTGATATTTGGGAGACCACACTCTGTCTCTAGTTAAACTTATGTACTAGTGTATTTATAAAAACCGTTTGGATTCTCCTTAAGCCTATTTTCTTAAGCTATCTCATGTCCCGTTTAGGCCCTCCAGATTTCCTTTTTAGCGATATTCCTACAGCGTTTATACTCTTATCAGGATTCACTCGATCTCTCCTGTTTATGCCTTCTCTATACTTCCCTCCTTTTCTGAACTAAAACCTCACTTTCTCACATCATCCAACATTCCATGCACCTGCCGGCCTTTTCATTCATCCTAACACGAACATACTGTCTCTGGACTCTCGTTACCTCATTTTTGAACACTTCCACTTTTCCAGTTGTTCTTTTGCGTGCGACCATCTGCCTCGAATCAGCTTTTGGAAGTTCTTACCCAACTCCACCAAAATTAGCTGTCCTCCCATTTAGAACTTCAACTTTTTCATCCTGTGTTGTGGAGAAGCACAAACAATTTTGCCCTTTGATTTAGAGTTTTCCTCTCTGCACGCTAAGCGGTGAATTAATCTCGGTATGTGGAGGTGATTGCTCGTATCTGGAATGTAATAAATAACAAAATGACGAATGAAAAAAAAAACACTTTCTCCAGCACCAGCGTTACATTTTCGGGCAGCGTGATAACAAACCGTGAACATTTGCAGAACTCCGATGTACAGCGTCCTCTGGGTGTTATAATCTTTGCTGGATATCCTTTACTTTAATGCTGGAAATATTAATTGTCAGGTAGTTTTGATACGGGAGTGAATTACAATGTGAATTTGAAGCATGTTTGCCATCACAGAGACTTGATTGAGTGATATCAGGACCAGCTACTGAATGTTCTGTGATATAGAAAGTATGAGCAGGAGAGGACCAGATGTGAAAGAGCAGGATTTGTTGCATTATTAATTAATGAACCAGTTACTGCGGTGAGGAGGGACGATATCTTGGAGGGGTCATAAAATGAAGCTTTGTACAGAGAGCTTACGATCAAGAAGAAGATGTACTCACTGCTGAGGATGTCTATGGACTGCCAGTTAAAATACAATACAGTAGCAGATGTATAACCAATTCACTAGAGTTTGTTAAAAAAAATATATTTTGTCATTGTACTCATGGATTTTAATTGCCAGATTTAATGGGGAAATCTAGTGTTATTAAGGCGGGGGGGGGGTGCATATGTCTTGAAATTTATTTCAAAGAGTTCATATATCAATATCTGGAAGATGCAGCAAAGGACGGTGCAGTGCAGGGCCTTACTGCTGAAAATGCAGCCAGTCAGGTATTATAAGCAGTTTTAGGAGGCCATTTTCGGACCAGTTACCATTACATCATGCATTTTATGTGTATTAAAGGAAACACAAAACTGAAAGATAACCGGTAAAAGAGATTTGTTTTCGTTTGGGGAGGCAGACATTCCTAAAAATAAGACAGGATCTGTCCAAAGTTATCTTGGAACAATTAACTTGGGTGTTGCTGCAACAGGATAGTGTTTGGGCGTAAGGTGTCATTTTCAAAATTGAATTGTCAAGTGTCGAGCATCTTACTACAAAGATCAAATTTGGGATACAAGTGCAGAGAACATTAAAATTCCAGAAATATTAAGAACGGGAAAAGAAGGTAAGGAGAATCTTATAATAGGTACAAAGTGAGCAGAATAGTGTAAACACGACAGTTGTTGTGAAAATGCAGTGCAACGCTAAAGGAACTATGAAGATGAAACGTTAGCAAGTATAATTAACAAGATTCCCAAGCTATTCTTTCAGTATATTAATGAGAAGAGGATAACAAGGGAAATAATGAAGCCTATTAGGGACCAATGAGCCAATGCGTCCACTGTGACAGAATATATATTAAACATGCACTTCATATCGGCCTTCACTTTGGAAAAGCAGTTTTAGGATTGAGGTACAATGACAATGTCATCCTTGAGCCGATTGCTACAGAGGATGAGGTTAATTTGGAAATTTTGGTGGAATAAACGAATCCTTAAATCTCTATGAGATGAATTTTGAGCTGATGTTAGACATGAGGAAAGAAACTACAGGCTCGGAACATTATTTTTATTATGTCTCTGGCCGCAGAAGAGGTGTGATAGGACGGGACAACTTCCAATGTAGGTTTACATTGCACACAGCCTGCTCAGAATCAAAAAGGGGACCACCAAGTCTCACTTTGATGGGAAGGAAAATTCTGAAGGCTATTGTGCATGGAACATTAAGCACCTTCAAAGCTGAGCCAGACATTTTTTTGAAACAGTCACTGAATCAAAGGTTACGGGGAAAATGCATAAAAGTGGAGCAGAGGATTATCAGAACAAACATAATTCAACTGAAACGCAAAGCATACATGGTGACCTCCTGGCCAGACTACTGTTCATAAGCATTATGGTATCCATTCTTCGCATATCACTGCGTTCGTTAAAACAAAACCCTCTCGTATTGGTGTGAGACACAGTTTGGAATGCAGTTAAGTGAAGGAATTTATAAATGTTAAACTGATGACCAGAAATATGTCAGAAGCAGAAATTCACTCAATATTTTTTCACTTGCAATTAAATTAGTTCTCATTCTTGGAGCATTGAGGGACACATTCTTGGATTGTCATGGACCACTTTGACAGTATGGTCCTTGGTAGAAGTTTATTGAACCTTCTTTGCTCTCTCTCTAAGGCAATAATGTATAATGCCTAAATAAAGAATCAAAACTGTGCAGTCCTCTATGTGCACTCTGATTAATGTTAATCTACTCAACTGAGGGAAGATGTCACTGCTCTTGCGTTTAAATCCTCTGACAATAAATGTGATCTGTCTTTCCAAATAGCTTGCTGCACATATGTTATACGTCAGCAGCTTTTAGACAAGGGCACCTTGGGTTGTATTTAAAAGTGTACTTTCCAACAATGTATGATTAAAGAAATATACTGCACATCAATTTCTCCAACTAAGTGGGTACCTTCACATTTCCGCATCATACGTCATTTGCACTGTTCTTGCCCACATGGAGGTCTGTTCAATCTTCAAAAGTCTTTACATCTTCGTCACAGCACCCTTTCCCACTCATGCATAATTTATTAAATTCTTCACTCTATTTCCTGTCTTCTCGTGAATAAGTAATCCATCGGAATACATTCATAATCATAGAAATGTTAGGTGCAGGAGACTCATAATGTTTTCACTGGACCTTCAATTGTGCATAATTGCCTGCACAAAATATCCTGCCTTTCCCTGTCTGAATCATCCTCAACGCAATCTACATCTTTTACTTTGTATTGTGTAAAAAAGTATAACTGTATTTGTTATTGATCAATCTCCTCTGAGTAAATATTCTCAACAAATCCAAACGTTTAAATGAAGTACATGACCTCATCATTCAAATTCGCTTCCGATAGCATTCTGTCGTGAACACTGAGTTGCAAAGTTTTAGTTTAACCAATCTACATCCATCTTGTTCCATGTTTTTGTTGGTATACTTTAGTTCTTTGTTTACATCTTAATACTTGAAATAGGAATATATTTGCTAAGGAGACATCGTGACAGATTTGGGCTAAAAGCGGGTATACGGAGAGAGGCAAACTACTTAAATTTTCAAACAAACGCAAGGGACTCAACGACCTCTCTCTGTTCCAACCCGTGGTCTTGTGTTCCACGTGGCAATAGCCTGACGACCATGCAGCCAAATACAAACTCATTTTAACAGATAATTATTTATTTAAATTGCATGGTGTCTCTGATCATAACAAATTGAATACGTATTGCCACAATAATGCTTCTCCGTACCCGGTGCATCTATGCTGTCCATGCTTAACGAAGGGTATATTGCAATTCAGCTTGACTACTATTACATACACAACATTCATTGCCTTCACCATCAACTACCAATAGAAATAATGAGTACCATCCACAAGATACATTGCAGGTACTTACCAAATATTATGTGATGGCACCTTCCAGGCCATGAACACTTGGAACAACATGGACAACAGATACATGGGAATACCACCCCATGCAATTACACATAAAGTCAAAGACCATCCTGACTTAGAAATGTATCTCTATTCTAGGTGTTCACTTGAGAAAATCAACCCTTTCATTTGCGAACATTATTGTGGGTAACCAAGCATCAAACTGAATGCAACAGTTCAAGCAGGCAGTGTAACAACATCTTGCCCAAAACCACTGTGAATGGCCAATAAATAATGGCCCAGCCAACGATGTCTGATATCTTTCAATGCAGAATAAACGAACGTTTAACGCTTTGGTATCTGGGTTTCTCTTGCTGAGATTGTGAATAAATTTGGTCTATATTCTTGAGATTCAAGAAATGGAGAAGTGACTTGACGGAAACATGAGTTTATAAATGGCAAGGGCTTCATAAAGCCTTCGCTGAAAAGTTAATTCTGTGTGTCTGTGAGTCCAAAATACGATGACACAATCTCAGGTTAACGGATTTGAGATGATGTGAAAACAATTCCCTCAAAGGGTATTAGATTATTCTGTATTCGCCATCCCATGGGTTGTGAATGCAATCTGACTAAATATAGTGGAAAGTTCACAGAGATATGGAGGAGCTTCAATTTGGAGGAAGATGCAGATTTAGGGATGTATAGGGGCAGGAGGAGGTGACAGATATGCGGAAGCAGCAATAGAACAGAGAGGTCATCGAGAAATGGAAGGGTGTATGGGCTGGAAGACTGGACACAAATAGAGAAGGCTTTACTTCCTGGAAGTGTTCACAAAGATAGGGAGGCGCGGAGGAGCTTGAGGATTTTATAGCGATAGGGCAATATGTAATTGGAGGGGTGCACTTGATGGAGGAAGTCACAGCGTTAGAAAGGACTGAAGTTGCTGGAGGACATGACAGAGATCGGTGAGGGTAGAGGAGTCGAAGATGTTACTGGGATAGCGAGCAGAGCAACAGCTGGAGGAGGTCACAGTAATGAGGAAGTGTGCAGGGGCAGGCGGAAATTACAAATATAGGGAGGAGTGTAAGGTTTGGAGGAGGTTACAGAGCTAGGGAAGTGTGTAGAGCTGGAGGAGGTTAAATAGACAGGGATCACATCTAGGTGCTACAGAAGTTACAGTGGTAAGGAGGGGTGTAGTTGTTCGACAATGCTACGAAATTGGGAAGGGGGCCTGACCTGGTGGTGGATGCAGAGGTAGGGAGGCGCGGGGGGGCCTTCAAGAGCTTTCAGAGATAGGGAGTGTTGTCGGGCTGGAGTAAGTTACAGAAATATCGATGTGTGTAACCGCACGAGGAGGTGACAGAGATAGGCCGCTGTCTCGGCACTGGAGGAGTCAACAGAGACAGGGAGATGCGGTGGGCTGTAGGAGGTTGCAGAGATAAGGAGTGAACGAGTGACTGGAGGTGTTTACTGGGCTAATTCGGGTGTGTCGGGGATAGGGAATGTTACAGAGATAGGGTGGTGTGCAGCGTACAGCGTATGACGGACGTTGTTGCGATGGGGAGGACTGGAAAAGCTGGTGGAAGTTAAAGAGAAAAAGGATGTGTGTAAATGCTGGCGAAGGTTACAGAGATATGAATGGGTATAGATACTGGAGGTTACCGAGAAAAGAACGGGTATAGGTCCTGGAAAATGTTACAGAAATAGTAATGGGTACATGTACTGGAAGATGTTACAGATGTAGTTTCATTCGAGGTTCTCAAGAATGCAAAAGTACAGTGACGGAATAGGTTAGGACGGTAGAGTGGGAAATTGAGCCCGGAGATGTTTACACAGGTAGAGAATGATATAGATGCTGGAGAAACTGACTGGTATAGGATGAGAAATGCTGTGGAACCCATGAGAGATCAAAGGAGAAGTGTAGGTGGTGGAACAGGATAAAGAAATAGGAACGGGATCATGCGCTAGAGAATGTTACTGCTGGAGGGATGCATGTAGATACTGGAGGAGGTGACAGAGAGAGGGAGGAATTTAGGGTTTGAGGATGGTGCAGAGATAAGGTGGAGTTCAGGTTCTGGAGTGGAGTACCTCAACAGTCAGGATTTACTGACTTTCTTAGTATACAGTAATAAGAACGATGGTTGGGGCTGGAAGCAGTTGTGGAGGTGAAGAGCATAGAACATGGACTAAGGCACACTACAGGCCCTCCTGCCCCCGACATTGTGCCGACCTTTTATTCTACTCTAAGATTAAAATGACATACATATCCTTTATTGTGCTATCATTCCTGTGCCTTTCTAAGAGTCGCTTAAATGTCACGAATGTATATAATTCTACCACCACTACTGGCAGTGCATTCCAAGCATCCACCATTCTCTGTGTCAGGAACCGAAATCTGACATCTCCAATAAATCTTCCTTTGATTATCTTAAAATTATGTCCCTTGTGATAGACAATGCCAACATGGGAAAGAGTCGTTGGCAATCATTTCTATCGATGCCTCTCATCACTTTGTGCATTTCTATCAAGTCGCCTCTCACCCTTCTTCGCTCCAATGAGGAAAGGTTCCCACAACCTTTCTTCATCAGACACGCCGTCCAGACAACGCAGCATCCTTGTAAAATCTCATCTTAACATCTCCAATGTTTCCACATCTTTCCAGATGTGACCAAAGCTTATCACAATATTTCAAGTGTGGTCTTACCAGGACTGTAAATAGTTGCAGTGTTACCTCGCTGATCTTAAGATCAATCCCCTGCTAATGAAAACCAACATACCATACGCCTTCTTAACAACCCTATCACCTTGTGTGTCCCCAAGATCCCTCTATTCCTCCACATTGCCCTGAATCCTGCCCTTAAAAGCATGAATTCCGCATTTAAATTTGACCTTACAAAACGAATCACTTCACACTTTTCCAGATAGATCTCCACCTGCTAGTTATCAGCCCAGTACTGCATTCTCTCAATGTACCGTTACAACCTTCCACAGACCTCTACACCATCGATAAATTCACCAAACTTTGTGTCATCGGCAAACTTACTAACCCACATTATCCCTTCGGTATTCAAGTCATTTTCAAACATTACAAAGAGCCGAGATCCCAGAACAGATGCCTGTGGAGCACCACTGGTCATCGAGTTCCAGACTGAATACGATCCATCTATTACCAAATTCTGTCTTCGATGATCCAGCCAATCCTCGATCCAGACAGCCAAATTTGGCTATATCCCATGCTTCCTTACTTTCTGAATGAACATACCTCGGTGAACCTTATCAAACACTTTGCTAACATATATGTAGACCACATCCACTGCTGTGACTTCATCAATATGATCTGCCACACTTCAAAGAATTCACTACAGCATGACCTGCCCTTCATAACTGCATGCTGACTATCTAAATTCAAACTATAGGTTTCCTAATAATTATACACATTTTCTGCCGGAATCCTCTCCCTCCAATTTGTCCACAACTGATGTAAGACTGTGGTTCCGTAATTCGCTGGGTCATTCCATTCCGTTTCTTGAAAACGGGAATAACATTGGCCATCTTCCAATCATCTGGTACTGCACCAGTGGATAATTATGATGCAAAGAACATTGCGATAGCTGCAGCGGTCTCTTCCCTCACATCTCGTCGAAAACTTGTTTATATCCCGTTTGCCCCAGGGACTTATCTATCTTCTCATGTTTCAAAATTTCCAGCTCGTCCTCCATCTTAACATCAAACTGGTCGAGCATGTCAGCCTGTTTCACACTGTGCGCACAAATGCCAAGGTCCGTTCCATTACCGAATACTGAAGGAAAATAATTTTGAATGATTTACCCTACCACCTCTGTGTCCAGGCACAAGTTCCGCGATTGGCTCTACCTTCCCTCTGGCCATTCTCTTGTTGCTCAGAGAAGTGAAGAATGCCTTAATGCTTTCCTTGAATCTACCCACATTTCGTGCACCATTCTAACCTTCTTAGTCCTTTTCTGGCTAGGTTGTAACACTCTCGAACACTCTTTGTTCCTTGCCTCCACAAAATAAATAAGCTTACTCTTCCTCTTGACTAGATGTTCCACATCCTTTGTTATTCCAGGTTCCTTCGTCCTACCATCCCTTCTTGCTTTCAGTGGGACAAACCCGAACACATCTCTCCACAATTACTCCCTAAACATCCTTCGTATGTGTATCACGATTTCCATGAGAACCCCTGTTCCCAATTTATTCTCCACAGTTCCTTCCTAATCGCATTTTAAATCCATGTCCCCTGACAACATAAAGTACTTTCCGATGCAATCTGCTTCTAACCGTCTCCGTGACGATAGTTAATATCAGGGAGTTGAGATCAGTATCACTGACATGCTCTCCAACAGACAGATCTGATATCTCACCTGGTGCATTGTCAAGCACCAAATCCAATATGACCTCTTTTCTATTCGGCCAATTTGCATATTGAGTCTTGAATCCTTCCTGGACACATCTGACGAAAATAAACTGCTCCATCAAATGGACTTGACTTCAGGTTCCATCAATATTAGGGCAGTTGAATTCATCCGTTTCAACAACTCTATTATCTCAGCACGATTCCATAATCTGACCCCCAATTGCGCCTCTCTGTCTGCTGCTATTCGGGCAGTCCTTGGAAAACACCCAGTAAAATGACTGCTGCTTTCCTGTTTCTGACTTCCACCCATACTGACTCTGCAGGCAAACCTTCCTCAACGAGTCCCTGTCTGAAACGGTGATACGATCCCTGATTAGAAATGCCACGTTTAACCTCTTTTACCCACATCCCTATTCCTTTTGAAACGTCTGAACCGCAGAACATCCCAACACGAAACGAATATTTTGCATCAGTATTCATTGTTTAATAGGATATGAAAGAGGTAGACTGTAGAGAAATAGATGGTGACACCTTGCAAACTGTGCAAATTACAAAGGCTGAAGTGCTGGATGTCTGGAAACGCATTAAGGTGGATAAAACCCCAGGACGTGATCAGGTGTACTTGTGAACTCTGTGGGAAGCCAGCGAAGTGATTGCTGGGCCACTTGTTGAGATATTTGTATCATCAAAAGTCATAGTTGAGGTGTCGGAAGACAGCAGGTTGGCTAACGTGGTGACACTGGCTAAGAAGGGTGGCAAGGGCAAGACAGGGAAGTATATACAAGTGAGCCTGACGTCGGTGGTGGACAAGTTTTAGAGGGAATGCAGAGGGACAGGATGTACAGATGTTTGGAAAGGCAAGGACAGATTAGAGATAGTCAACATGGTTTTGTGCGTGGGAATTCATGCCTCACAAACTTGATTGAGTTAGAAATCACGCAACAGGATGTTATAGTCCAACACGTTTAATTGGAAGCACACTCGCGTTTGGAGCATCGCTCCTTCATCAGGTGATAATGGAGGGCTCAATCCTATCACACAGAATTTATGTCAAAAATTTACAGTGTGATGTAACTAAAATTATACATTGAAAAATCGATTGTCCATTAAGTCTTTCATCTGTTTGAATACCATGATAGTTTCACTTCTTTCATGGTTAAATCACAAAACCTTTTTTTTGCCAAAGGTTGCATTCTCAGGTTAGCTGTTAACAATGATGATAGCTAGACAATATGTTGAAGGTGTTCGCCCCCTGTGTTTTCTGTCTATGCCATGTTGTTTAGTTTGATTCTAATCTAGAAAGTGAGATAACGGAGTTTGACATGAGTGCATGCAGATTTGGAGCAAAGGAGAATGTAACACTGCAAGTAGACATTCACCCCACAAAATATATGTGTGCGCGTGTCGGTCTTTGTCTGTATGTGTGTGTGACTGAGTTGGCGGTTGTGAGTGTGAGAAAGTGCATGTGGGTGTGTAGTGAATGTAGTGTGTCTTAAATCTGTGAGGGGTACATGTGTGTGTGTGGGAGTGTATGTATATGTGTGCGCGTCTGTGTACACGTGTGTCCGTGTGTATGTGTGTATAGGAGTGCTTGTGTGTCTCTGTGTGAGGGTGTGCGTGTGTAGGTGTGTCTGTGTGTTTGTATAGTGCAATGGTGGTCACCTGTAATATGAAATGAACCCAAGGTCCCGGCTGAGGCCCTCCCTATGGGTACTGAACTTAGCTATCAGCCTCTGCTCGGCAACTTTTCACTGCTGCCTGTACCGAAGTCCGCCTTGGAGGATGGTCAACCGAAGGTCCAAGGTCGAATATCCTGGATCACTGAAGTCTTCCCCAACTGGGACGGAACCCTCCTGTCTGTTGATTGTTGTGCGATGCCCATTTATCCGGTGTCGTAGCCTTTGCATGAATTCATGTAAATCTCTGTTAACTCATTTTTTGGATTAGAATCAATCTAAATATCATGGGATAGACAGAGAACAGAGGGGCTCACACCATCCACATATTATCTAGCAATCACCATTGTTTACAGCGAACCTGAAAATTCAACTTAAAAAAAATGTTTTTGTGATTTACACACGGAAGAAGTGAAACTCTCATCGTATTCAAACAGATGAAAGACTTAACAGGCAATAAATTTTTCAATGTATGATTTCAGTTACATCACACTGTAAGTTATTGCTGTACATTCTGTGTGTTAGGATTGAGCTCTCCACGATCAACTGATGAAGGAGGGACGCTCCGAAAGCTAGTGTGCTTCCAGTTAAACCTGTTGGACTACAACCTAGTGTTGTGTGATTTTTTTAACTTCGTATACTTCTGTCTAACACTAGCATCTCCAAATTATGAAATGTTGATTGAGTTTTTTGAGGAAATAACAAAGATGACTAATGTGGGCAAAGTGGTAGATGTGATCTATACGGACTTCAGTGAGGTGTTCGACAAGGTTTCCCCTTGGGAGACTGATAAGCAAGTTTAGATCTCACGGAATACAGGGAGAACAAGCCATGTGGATACAGAACTCGTTCAAAGGTAGAAGACAGAGGGTGGTGGTGGAAGGTTCTTTTTCAGACTGGAGGCCTGAGACCAGTGGAGTGCCACAAGGACCGGTGCTGGGTCCTGTACATTTTGTCATTTACATAAATGATTTGCATGCGAGCAGAAGAGGTAAAGTTGGTAAGTTTACAGATGACACCAAAATTGGAGGTGCCGAGGACAGCGAAGAGGGTTACATCAGATTACAAGATCTTGATCAGAAGGGCCAATGGACGTAGAACTGACAGATGGAGTTTAATTCAAATAAATGCAAGGCGCTGCATTTTGGGCCAGCGATTCTTAACAGGACGTATACACTTAATGGTAAGGTCCTAGGTAGTGTGAACAAAGAGTGCAGGTTCATAGCTCCTTAAGTGTGGAGTCGCAGTTAGACAAGATAGTGAAGAAGGCGTTTGATATGGTTTCCTATATTGGTCAGAATATTGAGTACAACAGTTGGTAGGTCTTGTTGCGGCTGTACAGGACATTGGTTAGGTTACTGTTGGAATATAGCGTGCAATTCTGGTCTCCATTCTATGGGAAATATGTTGTGAAATATTAAAGGGTTCAGAAAATATTGACAAGGATGTTGCCAGAGGAGGAGAATTTGAGCTATAGGGACAGGCTGAACAGTCTGGGACTGTTTTCACTGGAGCTTCTGAGGCTGAGGTGTGACCTTACAGAGATTTGCAAACTTATGAGGGGTAAGGATAGGTTAAATAGACAAAGTTTCTCCCTGAGGTTGGGGAGTCCAGAACTGGAGGGCAAAGGTTTAGGGTGAGAGGGGAAAGATATAAACGTGACCTAAGTGCAACGTTTTCACACAGAGGCTGGTACGTGTATGGAATGAGCTGCCAGAGGAAGTGGTGGAGGCTGGTACAATTGCACCATGTAAGAGGCAATTTGATTCGTATCTGAATAGAAAGGGTTTGGAGGGATAGGTGCCAGGTGCTGGAAGGTGGGACTAGATTGGGCTGGATATCTGTTTGGCATGGACGGGTTGGATCGAATGATATTTTTCCAAGCTGTACATTTCTCTGACTCTATAGCCAATTCTGCCACTGGGATATCCAATTCTCCATAATGACCACACCAGCATAGTTTCAATACTCACCATGCTCTGCACTTGTCACCCTTATCCCTTATACTTCTTGGATTGAAATATATGACCTTCAACCCATCACACTGACTGCAACATTGCCCGATTAACTGTTTATCCTTACTCACAGACTCTGCAAGCTCTATCTGCCTGTTCACCAAGTCTCCATTCATCTGATCCGGAGATCGGGTTCCTATTCATTTGCCAAACTATTTTAATCCCTCCCAAACACTTCTACCAAACTTGCTTCCCAGAATATTGGTGCCTCTGTAGATCAGTTTCAATCCAGCTTCATTATGCAGGTCCCACCTTCCCCAGAAGGTGTCCCAATGATCGACATTTCCAAAGCCCTTTATCCAACACCAGCTCTGCAACCACATGTTCAGCTGTACTCGCTCTCTGTTCCTCGCCTCACTCGCACGTGACACCATTATCAATCCTGAGATTACTACTCTGCACATCTTGCCTATTAGCTTCCAACCTAAATCCCTTCCATCTCATTTCAGCTTCTCATTCCTTTTGCTAGTTATCTCATTGGAACTAATGTGTACCATAAGTTGAACCTGCACTCCAACTCCTCTAAGATACTGTAGACTCAAAAACATCCCTTACTCTGGCACCTGGGATGCAATATACCATCCGGGAGTGTCTTTGATGAATGTAGAATCTGCTGTCTGCATGTCTCACTATTGAACCTTCGAAACTATTGCTCTCTTATTATGCCCCCTTCCCTTGTGATCTACAGGGAGATGGGCGCTGTCATTTTCACCGGTACGTAAGCACCCACCCCAATTGAAAGTATTATTTAACTTTCCCAGCAACTGCCCACACCCGCTTCCATTACAGTTCAACCTTCGCTCGATTGAATCATGAGATATTTTGGAATGGTGGAATATGTTAGGCTGGAGCAGGTTTCAGAAATATTGGGGTTTGTCATTGCTGGTCGAGAATACAGAGATAGCAAGTTGTGCATGTGCTGGAGGAGATAACATTGGGTAGGACGGATGCAGATGCTGGCGGTTGTAACAGTGAGAGTGATGCAAATACGCTGGAGGTGATGAAAGAGGTAGTGAGAAGTATCAGTGCTACAGAAGGATACAGAAATAGGAGGATGTGCAGTGACTGGAGAACATGACATATATATGGAGAGGTGTAGGATCTGTTAGCTGGTACTGATATAGGAATTAAGATGTGCACCGAGGTAAGGAGGGCTCTCATGTTTGAGAGGATTATAGCGAAACGAATGGGCTAAGGTGCTTCCGAAAATGTGGATGTATTTAAGTGCTCGTGGGGTCCGCAATAGCAAGGATAGTTGAAGCAGCTGGGGCAGGCTGCTGAGATATGAAGAGTGTCTATGCTACACAAGTTTTCGGATTTAAGGGCGATGCGCTAAGGAGCTGATGGAAGTTACAGAGGCAAGGACTGCATTTGGGTCTGGAGGGGGTTTGAGAGATCGGAAAAGATGTACCTACTCCTTTAAACCCTGATGTTTAAACAACAGGGGGCACTCTCATTACTGATGGGGAGTTTGCAAAGATAAAAAAGGGTGAAGGAGCTATCGGATGATTCAGAAAAAGAAATATAATGCTGGAGAAGGTAACAGATAATGGGAGGGATATCTCCTCGTTGTAGAGTTAAGGAGGAATGTAGGTGCTGGGGATATTACAGAGATATAGAGTGATACATACTGCAGGAGGTTTCAGCGATACTGAGGGATGGAATAGGGAGTGGAGATTCCAGTGAAAAGGAAGGATGTTGGTGTAGGAGCAAGTTCCAGAGATAGGGAGGGATGTCCGGGCTGCAGCAGGTCACAGAAACAAGAAGTGCAGAAAACAGAATGTGTGTGGAGGGTGGAGGATCATGTAGAAAAATGAAAGGATGTACCTGTTTGAGGAATGACAGAGAAGAGAGGGTTTGTAGGGAACTGCAGGAGATTACTGCGATCAGAGCATGTGTAGGGACTTTTGGAGGTTATGTAGTTAGGAGGTCTGTAGGGGGTGGAGGCGATAGAGATTGTGCGCGATGTATATGATGGTGGAGGTGACTGTGAAAATAACCGATGTAATGTGGAAGGATGCTACAGTGCTAAGGATGGTCTTGAAGTTGGAGGCGTTACAGAAATAAGGAAGGGTGTCTGGGTTGGAGGAGGCTGCAAAGATAGGGAAGGCTGTAGGAGCTGGAAGATCTTTCAGTAATTGGAAGGATTACAGATGCTGGAAGAGATTACAGAGTTGAGGAAGGGAAGTTGGCGGTTGAGAACAGTAAATTATGTCGATGATGGAATAGACGACAGATATAGACGGGAGTATTATCTGATGGAGGTTATGAAATTGGGAAGGGTATAGAGTCTGCAAGAGCTTACAGAGAAAGGAAGGGATGTAATAACTGGAACAGCTGACAGAGATAGGGAGGCTAAATTAGCTGGAGGAGTTTACCGAGACAGGGAGGGATGAAGGAGCTGGAGGAGGTAACAGAAATAGGGAGGGATAAAGTAGCTGGAGGAGGCTACAGGGATAGGGAGTGGTGTAATCGCTTATGGAGATTAAAGAGATGGGGAGCATTGTAGTGCTCCAGGATGTCACAGAGCTAGATGGATTTTGTAGCTGAAGGAAGTTACAGATATGAGGAGCGCCGTACAGATGGCTGTGATTATCACGGTGGGGAAAGATGCAAGTGTTGATGAAGGTTATGTGGATAAGAATGGGTGTTGCTGCTGGTGGATGTCAGATATATAGGTTGGTATTTATAGCCTGGACGAGTGTACAGTGATCAGGAGGAACGTAGAGAATGGATGAGGTTTACAGAGGTAGGGAGATATAGGGCAGCTGGAGGATGTTACACAGGTAGGCAAGGGTATAGTGGGTCGAGGAGGTTTCAGACATGGGGAGGGCTGTCGTGACTGGATGGGATCACTGCAGTGGGGAAGCAGGAAAGTGTTGGTAGAGGTCGTAGAAGTAAGAATGTGTCTAGGTGCTGGAGAATGTCTGAGCTAAAGGGCGGTTTATACAAGCTGGAGGAAGTTACAGATGTAAGTAAGAGTGAAGGGTTTCGATGAGGTTTACAAAGCTCGGGATGGGTGGAGTGGCCTACGGAGGTTATAGAGATAGGGATGTGTTAGATATGCTTCAGAAGGCTGCATAGATTAGCAGTCGTGTTGATGCTGAAGGTGGCGAAAAGGATTATTGAAGAGTGTACATTCTAGAGGAAGTTGCAGTGTTCGGGTTGATTATTCATTCAAGTGCAGGTTAGAGAGCTATGCTGGGTTTGTCGTGGCTGGAGTACGTTACAGAAAGAGGCAATGGTGTAGGGGCTTGAGGAAGTCAAAGACAAAGGTAGATTGTAGACACTGTAGGAGGTCAGACAGATAGGGTAAGGGCCTAGGGAAGGTTAGAGAGTTAGGAAGAGCAGGATCTGGAGGAGGTCAGAGAGGTAGGAAGGGGAATGGCCTGGAGAATGTTAGAGAGTTGGGTAGAGAAGGAGCTGGAGGAGGTCAGATAGATAAGGAGGGACAAGGTCTTGAAATAATTTCGTGAGCTAGGGAGGAAGAAGGAGCCAAAAATGGTTAGAGAGATCGGGAGGTTCGAGAGATAGGAAAGGGGTGTAGTGTTTGGTGGATGTTAAAGAAATACCGAACGGTGTAGGGCTGGGAGGAGATGAGAGAAATTGGGAGTAGTAAAGCTTCTGCACGAAATTACAGTCGTTGGTGATGATAAAGTTTATGGTGATACGGTGACACACTGGGATCGAAGTGGATGCAGCGGCTAATGGATATGCAGTGGGATAGGTGGGCGGTTTCAAAACAGAAGTATGAAATGAATTAATAGTGAAAAAGAAATATAGAAATTTGTGGAATAGACTTGGACTAATGAAGTAGTGAGAACTTGCAGGGTCCAATCACAATAGTCTTACACTCAATCATACAGCATACAGCATTGTGGAGGCCTTTGGGTTGGCAGCGACAAAATGAAAAAGGCCCGTAGATCCTGCAAAGTCCTCCTTTCTAACATCTTCGGGGGCGGGTACCTGAATTTGGAAAGTATCATACGGACTGCTCAAACAAGAATGTGACATAATAAGACCTCACGGTGCCAGGCCAAGCACGGACACGGAAACCACCTGCTGACTCCTTTCCCTCGGCATCATTGTTTCCAAACAAACACTGACACTAAAAACTCCTGCTGAAGCCCCTCCCTCAACTTCATGGTGTAAGATCAAACACTGACACGGAAACCTCCTGCTGACTCCCTTCCCTCAGCTGAAGTATCATTATCTATCCACATTGAAGAAGACGGTGGAAGCAATCAGAGAGTGACAAAGGTAGAGAATATATACAGGGTGGGCCATTTCAGAATCTCCAGCAAAAGAGGTTCAGCAGCAGCATTGCTGATCAAGATGGTCCGTCCAAAAAGGACATAGCTACTTGACTGGGTCTGCACCAGGTTGGATCGTGGTTGGGGAATGACGAGGAGGGTTAAAGAATTTTGAACTCATTCTCAACAATCTACCGATTGGAGACTTATTGATCGATGACCATATTGGTAGCAGTGACGACTGAAAGCAGTATTTGTGGGGACAAAGTTCCACTTTTCACTGTGAAATTTGTGTGTGGTCATTCACGTGTGCGAGAGAGAGTGTGTTTGTGTGTGTGTGCGCGCGCACACGCGCGAATGCGCACATGTTTATGTGTGTGTGTGCGAGAGAGAGCGATAGTGAAGTGAGAGAGATATAGCCTATCACGGTGCTAAACGTGAGAGATTTCCAGTACATCTACTGATTCAGTACTGGGCTGTATGAGGTGATTCATGTAATTGCCAACAACAGCAGAATTGTAGACCAGCAAATTTTCATATCAATGGCTCATGTACGCTCCACTTTATCGGAGCCATCAAGCGAGGGGATAAACCCTTGTTCAATGGAGACCACAGGTGAGCCTGCCAAGCCAGCACCTAAAAATGAGGTGAAGTGCACCTAAAAATGAAGGTAAGTTAATAAACAATATCATTTACTCACCAAATAGAATAAGCAGCAAATGATCTTCAGATCCAAGTGAAAGGCAGGGAAATCGCCATTTCGGGCCGAAAACCTTCATAGGGAATTGTAGAATGATGGGGAGACCATTTTCAAGGTAAGCATCCTTGGAAGAGAATTCACAGTGAGGTTAATAATCCCTCGGCGGAAGTATAGGTTGCCGATGCTGGAGCTTTTGCCCGAAACATCGATTTTCCTGATGCTTGGATACTGCCTGTTCTCCTGAGCTTTCCCAGCACCACACTCTCGATTCAATCTCCAGCATTTGCAGTCCTCACTGTCGCCGTGGTGTAAGCGAAATTATAACCCACAAATCAGACCTAATCTTTGCAAACTTGTCACATGCATTCCGTGTGAATTGTGATCGTGAATCAAATAACTCACTGGAGGAGGAGGATCCTCAATCATGGAAGACCCAAATGCAACAATAGAAAAGATAAGGCGGAGGCATTCGCAACAATGTTCAGACAGAAGTGTCGATGAGATGATTTAGGTTAACTCCTCCGGATGGTAGATTTCAGCTAATTCGATTCCTTTTGTGTGGTATCTACAAGCAGCTGGAGGGAGTGGGTAACGCAAAGGCTGTGAACCCTGATAACATTGTCTTCAAGCTGTTTGTGCTGGATACAACACTGCCATCTAATGACAATGTGGAAAACTATCCCGGTGTGGCCTGTACACACAGACAAAACATCAGACATTCAATTACTGCCCCATTGTTTTAATCTCTATCATTAATAAAGGGATGGAAGATGTCATCTACTATGGTGTCACGAAGTGCATCCTCAGCACCAAAGTGCTTTCTAAACCTCAGTTTGGGGTCTGCCAGGACCACTCATTCCCTGACCTCATTGAAAACTTGGTTTCATGATGGACAGCAAGAAAACACGCAGCTCAATACTAGAGGTGAGGTGAGAGTGACTGCAAGTAACATCAATATAACTGCATTTGACCAAATGTGGCATAAGGTTTAATACCAAAATTGGAACAAATGAGAGTCAGGGAAACCTCTTCAGCGGTTTAAGGTATACGTAGTATAAAGGAAAATAGTTGGGTTCGTGGACAGCAGCCATCTCAGCTCCTGGACAGCTCTGCAGCAGTTCCACATGGAAGGTGTTTCTGGGTCAGCTTACAGATCTGAAATGGAAAGATAAGATACCCTATTCCTTCGGTATGATTGGATTGCTCTCTCGTTAGAAAGAGACGACCGGTAGTAGTTTAACTGGACAGTCATTATGCCTCAATTAAGAGAGAGGTTGAGAAGGATAATCCTTAATGGTCACCTCGGTCATAGCAGGAATTGAACCCAAACTGTTGACATTAATCTGCAATACAAATTAACCGTCCAGCTGATTGAGCTAACCAAGAGGTTCAGGAATGTCAAATGGTCAGAATTGTGGGATGACAATACTGTCAGAAGGTAAGTACTGAAGGCATGCAGATGACCAATACTGAGGTAGTGCTTCGTCGTGAGAGTTCCCAAATTGCGGAAGTGCAAAACGATGCGAGATTCAGTATTGAGGTATGAAGCACAATCAGATTGTCAGTCCCATGAAGTGACCTCTGAAAATGAGGTACTGCAACTGAACTGACCCAATGACTAATGGAAATTTACTGAACAAATTTTCCAAATGTGTGGCAATCCCTCAGAACTAATCCTGTGATAAGGTGTTCCTCCCTAAGTACTGAATCCCAGACAAGGAGGAACTCCATCCAGACTGACCCGACAGCAACCAGACCCTCCTGCCACACACCTGAGCTGCCACCAATCATGCACTCAATCAGTATTGAACCCCACCCCCGACATCATGAGACTCTCCCTCAGTACTGACCGTCTGACAATAACGTCATCCCTCAGTGCTGACGCTCTCACAAAGGGCACTTATTCAAAACTGAACCTGAATATGTGGAACATCCTTGATTTTGACCTCTTCCAATGATGCACTGTCTCAGAAATGTCACTCTGGCAATAGTCGAATGCCTCAATCCTGAAGCTCTGAAATGAAACTCTCTCTCAGGATGTTCTGGAAGTGCATCGCTTGCTGAGTTCTGGGCACCTCACAGCACTTCACTAACTCAGGAAAATGAGGCACTGTTTCAGTATTGCCTGTCTGCCAATGAGGCAGTCCTTCAGACTTACACTTTGAAACTGCTGATAAAGCTAATTGTTCACCTTGTAATCAATATCACTCTTGAAATTCTACCTCCTTTGCAATGACGCACGCCTCAGACAACAATGCACGCCCACAATTCTGAAAATCTAACAGTGCTGCAACACCTCAGGACTGACCCTCTGATCGAGCTGGAATGCCTCAACACTGCCTGAGCATTGACCTTAGAACAAAAGTGCACTCCAGTAGTTTAAGCGTGTGACAGTCCTGCAACGCATTATTACCTACCTTCTGTTGGTGCTGCAATACCTGAGCGGTGATCCATTGAGCTTCAGATATGACCCAAAATGCCATTCGATCAGTATTGTCCCTCTGATGCTGTGGCCTTTCCTCAGTATTGTCACTCTGACAATGACGGCCTTCCTGAGTAGACTGTATGACAGTTCCACGCTGCCTCAGTATTTAGCCTATAAATGTGTGACACGAGTACACTCCTGACCAAATTAAAATGATGCATCGGCTTAATTTGGTATTCCAATAATGGTACATTTCCTCTTTGCTGAAGGCTCTCCCACTGAATTACGGGGCAATTCCTCAAGACTGATTTCCGGCAATGACGACTGCCTCAGCACTGACCCTCTGACAATGAGCCACAACCACATTTCTGACCCCACAAACTGAGGCCTTTCATCAAATTGAGCCAGTGACATTGAAGCATTCCCTCATTCTGTTTCTGTGGCAGCGCTGGAATACCTCAGTGCTGACCCTTTAAATGAGTAGCACTCCCTTAATCTGACCCCAATACAATGAGGCACTGCCTCAGAAGAGACGCGTTAAGAATGAACACACCACCAGGATTAAATGTCTAATTACAAGGCGTTCATTTTGTATATAACCCCGATAGAACCGCAATACCGTGCTACTGACGACCATAATACGAATGTTGCTGCACAATTTCAGTTCTTACTCCAATGTACAATGAGGCACCGGGTCAGTGCACTGAGAGCTGACAAAGACTAGCACAGCGACCCAGTGTTTAGCACTTCTGTCTCATAAAAACAGGAATCCGCGTTCGATTCCAGCAACAGGCGATTGCCTGTGTGGAACTGTACATTCTGCCCGTGTCTGCGTGGGTTTCTTCCCCTAAAGATGTGCAGGCTCGATGAGTTGACCCGGCAGAATTGACCCAAGTGTAGGCGATTAGTCAGAGATAAATTTAGCTGACGGGAATTTGGCTGGCTGGCTTTCTCTTCAGTGGGTCGCATGGAATTGGTGGGCTGAATGGGCGGTTTCCAGGCTGTAGGGATTCTAACTCTAATGTGGTACTCACTGAAATCTGACCGTCATAAGATGATCATTCTCTGAGTATTTACCTTCTGCCAGTGATGCCGTCCCTCAGTGCTGAAACTCTGACAAAGAGGCACCACCTGAGAACAGACCTCCGACGTTGCACCAAGGCCTTTGGACTGACCCACTGGTAGAGTTATGACTGGCACAAGCAGCAATTGGTGTGGCAGTAGAGGGCCGGTCATCTCAGCGCCAGGACATTTTTCAGACCCCCTTCAGGGGAGTGTCGTCAGCCCAACAACCTTCTGCTGCTTCATGAATGACCTTCCCTCTGCCATCAAGTTAGAAGTGGGGATGTTGAACGATGATTGCACACTGTTCAGTATCATTCGCGACTCCTCAGATATTCATGCACTGTGTTTTCAAATGCAATACGATCTGGACAACATGCAGACTTGGGTCGACGAGGTGCAATTAGTATTTTGGCCACACAAATGCTACAAAATGGCATAACCAGAAAGAGACCCTCGAATCATTGCCCCTTTTGTTTGTTTACTCTGGATTACGTTGACACGAGGAGGGACGTTGTGTTCGGTAGGCTAAAGGATATTAAGATGGACAAATTTCCCAGAACGGATGGGATCCAACCCAGGTATTTGAGAGAGGGAAGGGAGAAGAAATACCTGGGGCCGTGACAGATATTTATACAGCATGCTTAAACACAGGTGAGGAATTGGAGGAATGGAGGCTTGCTTATGTTGCCATCCTGCACAAGAAGGGTAGAAGTGATATTACTGGAAAGTACAGACCAGTGATGCTGATGTCAGTGGTGGGAAAGTTGCTGGACAAGGTACTGAGGCACAAAGTAAATCTTTATTTGGAAAAGAATGGGCTTTTCAATGATAGGCAACATTGTTTTATGCGTGGGAGATCGTGTCTTAACAATGGAGGAGAGTTCTTTGACAAAGTGACTAACTTGGCAGGTGACGGAAGGGCTGTAGATGTCATATGCATGGACTTTATTAAGGCATTTAATAAGCTTCCCCACGGTAAAGGAGAAAATGAAGTCACGGGGAGTGCACGGTGTTCTAGCTAGGCTGATAAAGAACTGGTTGAGCAGCAGGAGACAGAGTAGATGAACGGAGTTTCTCAAACTGAAGAAACCCGACAATTGGTATTCCACAGGGATCCGTACTGGGGCCACTGTTGTTTGTGATATGCATAAATGATCTGGAAGAGGGCATTGTTGGCCTGATCAGTAAGTTTGCAGATGACACGAAAATTGGTGGATTAGCAGAAAGCATAGGGAATTGCCAAAGAATACAGGAGAATATGGATAGACTGAAGAGTTGGGCGGACAAGTGGCAGGTGTAGTACAATCCAGGCAAATGTGAGGTGATGCATCCTGGCAATTCTACTTCTAAAGTGATATATACTGTAATATGTTGAGCCTTCGGAAATGTTGAGAGAGATCTGGGAGTTCTGGTCCATTTTACCTTGAATGTGGCTGCATAGGTGGATAGATTTTTTCAAGAAAGCAGATGGTATGCTTGCCTAAGACCCTACAGATACCACCTCGCGGGAAGCGAGGCCTCGGCAGATAATGCAGAATAAAGAAGGGGAAGTTTATTTTTTAGTAAAAGCGCTGGTAGACCTGTTTCGAAAGCCGGCAGGTTGGTTGTGGATGATGAAACGTAAAATAGTAGAGAATAGTCATACTGTTAAATTGTTACTGGACTGTTGAATGCTTTGGACAAGCCCAACATGATTAAAAGACTGTACTTTGGGAAATGAACAAAGAGTGTGTTGAACTAAGACTCTGGCTGAGAGAGAGCGAGAAACTTTTATGGCTGAGTTCTGGGCTGTTTGCAGAATTGATCGGAATGCGAGAGAGAGAGAGAGAGCAGCTGTAATTTGCAGAACGTTTCTGTGCTTGAGAGAGAGAACCTTTATAGTTTAATCATCGTGGTCTGTTCTGTATGCATAATTACGTGTTGGGAGTAAAATGCTTGTGTTTTGTTTAGCTGGACTGAAATATATGTTAGTTTGGATAAAGGGATTACAGTTGAGATACTGAGCAAGATATTTCCAGAAGCACGAAATCATATTGTAAAAAGTTCTGAGAAATGGGAAGAAAGAGCTAAGGGTTTATTGACTAAATGACCAAAAGAAAGTACCTTTGATATACGTTTGTGCAATGAGATGGAAGGGCTAATTAAGACCGATAAGCCGAAAGGTAAATCTAAAAAGTAGGAACCAAAAGAGTGTTCAGGAGATGGAAATACTGAAAATGTTAAGGAACGAGGGTGATGAATTCAATGTAGCTTGTCAGGCGCCCGTGGTGACTAGCAAAGCTGCAAAAGAACAAGCTGAGCAGTTACGGGAAACAGTAAAGCAGGAATCAGTCCCACCTTATACCCCGATGTAGAGGATTTGAATAGACCTCCTCCCTACTCGAATGAAGAGGCATTGAAGCAGTGTCAACTAATAAAGGGACGATAGAAATAGAGGGACAGGTAGAATGGGACGGAAGTGCAGAAGAATAAATGAACTGAGGGAAAGAAGAGGAAGAGCGAAAAGGTACAGGCAGTAGTAAACAGAAGCTATACAACGAGAGAAAGAAAAGTTGAAGCATGAGATTAGTGTGCTGCGTTCAGAGAACAGAAAGCAATTGAGTGATACTCATGGCAATATGAAAGGGGGCTGAAGAGAAAATAATTGAAGGTGATGCAGAGGAAGCAGAAAGCGATGATGAGAGACAAGGAAGGAAACAATCCCTAGTTCCGAAAGAATGGGAGCAATTGGAAGTAGCTTCAGCCTCTGAGCCCGAGGGGCAGTTATTGAGAAGTAGTACAGGTAAAGGGAAAAAAGGGCCAACAGGGAAGGATGGTACGACTCCTTATAAATGAGTGGAGAAACCGACAATACATTCGTTGGGGAAATCAGAATCGGGAAGGGCTGACGAATGCTCTGGCCAGTTTACACGAGGGAGCAGGAAAGTGGTTCAGGGCTATTGAAGATGAAACCACAGGGTGATTGCTGTCTATAGGAGACTTGAATGCACTGCTGGTGAGTTTGGTAGGTCTCCCAAACGTAAAGGAAACAATAGTCTGAGCCCGTTTGAAAAATGTGGCAGGTACCTCAATGATTGATGGTGTCGGGATTGATCGAGTGAGACAGAATGTATGGCAGGCCTTAAGAGACTGTTATCCAATTAAGAGTGTCACAGTGTTTGTTTGCAAATAAACGATCTGCTTCCAGAAGAACTCTTTTGGTGATTCTTTACTTTTTCATCACGACACTGGTCGTAGACACTTGGGAGTACCACCAGTTGCACGTTCTCCTCTCAATACACTGACGTGGAAATATATCGCCATTCCTTCACAGGCGTTAGTTCAGAATCCTTCAATCCTCTACCTGCCAGCATTGTCTGTCAACCCACAGCAAGTGGACTGCTGCGGTTCAAGGAGGCAGTTCACCACTACCTTGTCAACGGCAAATAGCAGATAATGCTGGACAGCCTGCGACACCCAAGTCGCAGAAATGAACACAAACAAAAATGGAATTGAAAGTAAAAGATCACTGCGTCAAAGCATCTTGATGTATCTTTTCTCTCATGACTGCCTCACTATTCAACTGATGTTAAATAATTCGATAGCATTTCTGTTTTCCTGGTCAATCACTGGCACTTTTGTTCGAGCATAACCGCACCACCTCCATTCGATTACCGGTGAAACGTTATGGATGCCATCCACTTTTGAGTGTTCCAACCACACAAACATGCGACCAATCTTGCTTCCTCCTCTCTTTTATTTGTTCATGTGGCTGAAGGTGCTATTTGTTAATTTTTGCCTCTGATATCACATGAACAGAACATTGTTCTTCTACCAAGGTTGTCTGGCAAATTAAAAATATTCCTTTACGTGTTCCTGTTTGCCTGTACTGTGATAAACCCATGGCTTCAGAATAAGGGAGGCCGCAGCTTCTTTCTTTTGTCTCCCTGGTTAATCCCACTTGTGCCTACATTGTCATCCCAACACCCCATGAATTACTAAAATTGTCTGTTTGTGCTTCTTTTTTATTTCAATGATTCAAGGTTCGTTTCAAAATACTGTGATCAGTCATGGACAATCTTTTCCCATTGCCAAACTCCCTCAGCTCTATCTTACTGCTCAGTTAGAGTTCACTATAAATAAACTAAATCTGATATCGATTCCAATGGGGCAGGATAGTTGTTTATTTCCATGTTTCATTTTTCATTCCAAAGCTTCAATTTGCATTACCGTTGTAGAAACTTTGCTTTGCGAATCATGCAAAAAGCACTGGGATCCGATGGAACGAACTATTCTGGATGTATTAGCCCTAGACTGGAGCCAGTTGATGAGATAACGTCCTGACATTGAGGAGGGAACTGTTGAGCTGAGAGGATTGGGATGCAGCGAAATCGGGAGAGTTGGATATACGATTGAGTCGGACGGGATGTAGTTACTGAGGCATTGTAGGATATTGAGATTGTGAGAATGGAATCTGGTCTCAAAGGGGCAGTGGGAGGCAGTGACTGAAGGGGACTGAGATGTAGCGACTTCAGAGAGTGGAATGTCGTTGGTGAGGAGCTTATGAGATGGAGACTGATGATGGGAGGAACTCGTGCAGGATAGTGACTAAGATCGATTGACTGAAGAGAGTCGAATGTAATGAATGAGATAGAGTGAGATGCAGTGATTGATTGGAATTAAATGTGGTGAGTTGGGAGTGTGTGAGGTACAGAGTGAGTGGAGAAGGATGCAATGACTACACGGGATTTGGATTTAGTGACTGATGGAGAGTGGAAAATTGTCACTGAGGTTACTACGCTGTAGCATCTGAGATGGTGTACGATGTAGTGATAGTGGAAAGTGGGCTGAGGTGATTGAGAGGGAGACGGATGTCGAGACTCAGGAGGAGTTGCTGACTGAGGGTGTTTTAAGTGAATCATGTGCCCTGTATGAAATCCGTGGTGTTGTTCTGGCTTTTGGAAAATCAGAATTCAGATTCCAACATTCCTTACCCCTCTGCAACCACACACACACTGCGCTGTCACAAATGCCTGGTCTCTCTTCCCAAGATGAAGTTAGTCTATTAACTTTATTACCTCCCACCTCCACGCTGCACGGAGGTCTGCGTCGTAGGTACACATAGAAATGTGACATATATAAACCATTTCTAACTCACACAAAACTCCATCAGTTCACCTTCCGTCCTCCTGTTCATGGGTTAGTGACAACTCACAGACTCAATGTGCAATGAATAGAAATTCGCACCATATTCTTCCCTCTATAAGCTATAGGTCTGCCGTTAGTCCCTAATCTGCCAGATCTTGGAGGACTTTTTTTCCCCACAGAATGATTCTGAGCATGGACAGGGAAGCAACGACTTCTGACTCGCTCTCGGGGATTTGAGCATTTTAACCTCAGACGACTGATATCCTTCTTTCATTTTAATTTTTATCTGCTGTCAACTGTCTTTCTGTATCTTTCTGTCTCTCTCTCTGTCACTCAGACTTTCTTTCTCTGTATTTGTCCAACTGTCTCAATTGATCTTTCTCTGTCTTCCCTTCCCCTTTTCTGTGTCTTTGTCTCCCTATCTGCCTCGCACTATTTGTTCCTCATTGTGTCTGTCTCTGTCTATCTGTCCAGTTTATTGCTCTCCCTGTTTGTCTCTGTCTCTCTCCCTTTCTCTCTCCCTAACTGTCCCCATGCCTATCTCTGCTCACTTTTGACTCTGTATGACTGTCTCCCTCCGTCTGTCTCTGTGTGTCTCTATCTCTGTCTGTCTGCCTGTCTCTCTGGGTAAGTGTGTGCTGTCTGTCGTTCCTCATTTCACAATCTCTTTGCTTTTCTTCCTCACTTGCTGATCCATCTTGTAGAAACTGCCCTTGATACGTTTTGATCTTTACTATCTCATTTTAAAAAGTCTTCTTTCACTTTATTTCCCATGCTCATCTGTCTTTTTCTGTTTGTCTCACTCTCGCAGGAAGGGTCACTTGGCACGAAACTTTCATTCTAATTTGTCTCTGCAGATACTGTCAGAACTGTTGAGTTTTTACTGCAATTTTGTTTTCGTTCCCTCCAAAAAATCCTGTTCATGTAAATATCCAAATAATTTGAAATGCTGCAACACCACTTACATACACCAATTCGCTCACAATTCATTCTACATGCAAATCACTCTCTACATAACAACATTTCCCCCATGCCCTTTATAAAATGTACTCCTCGCACCTTTAAGATATGACACCTAATTCTGAATTTCCCGAAACGAAGAAAACCAAACCACTGCTATTCACTGAATCCATGCCCATCCCAATTTCATTTATCTCTATGAGGTCATCCATCAACCTCTCATGGCACAGTGAAATAAGTCCAAAGCAATTCATCTAAAATTTTATAGCTAAGCCTAACGTCCCAGCAACATCATGGTGAATCTTTTCTGAATCATTTCCAATTTACTAATATCTTTCCTACAGCAGTGCGACCAGATCTCCACACAGTCATCCAGAAAACCCCTCATTACAACCAGCACAACGTCATCATGATGTCCCAAATTCTGTAATCAAAGAACTGAAAAATGAATACAGCTTGTATCTGTGACTTAAGCTAAAAGAATTCAATTTGTTAATGTGGGGGAATGGGTCTGGGTGGGTTGCTCTTCGGTGTTTCGGTGTGGACCCGTTGGGCCGAAAAGCCTGTTTCCACCCTGTAAGTAATGTAAAATAATCTAATCTCATTAGGGACCTGAATCTTCGGTCTCGTTGATATCTAACAATACTCAAGACACTACCATTAATTATATATGCCCTTCCCCTTTTTTTTTTTTTATAAAACGCAACTGGCCAAATTAAACTCCATCTGCGACACCTCAGCTCAATAAACCATTTGGTCACGATATTTTAAAATCTGAGTTAAGCTTCTTCACTGTCCAACATGCAGGCAATTTGTGTGTCATCCGCCAACCTAATAATCATGCCTTTTGGTTTTGTTTTTCGTACAAATAATTTATATGAATGAGAAACGATCTTCGAGAGATGAACGGTCTGCACGATCATATATTGCAATGAAACCTGTTCGAGGGGTGGATGAGGGATGGAACGCCTTTCTTTTGCGTGTAAAAACCTGAAGAGATTTGAGTTGAATGACATTATCTGCTTGTTTTCATTTTGCCTTCATTGATTTGCCTCGAAATTGTTGCCTTCCATTTGTCACTCACCCCTTTACTGAAACCCCCTTCATAACCTCACTGAGCCTGGTACTTCTCTCTCTCTCTCTCTCTCTCCCCTTCGCACTTCCTCTGTTTTTCTGCTGTCCATTCTATCATTTCTCATGATCTGTCTCCTTTCTCTACCTCCTCACTCCCTCTCTCTTTCTCATTCTCTGTTTGTGTGTATGGCTGTCTGTATTTGTGGATCAGTGTTACTCAGTATTGTGACATCCAATGGGAGTTTCAATCTCTTTCTGTTTGTGCCCACAGGAACAGAGTCTTACTGGCTGCCAATGGAACTGGGGAGGGGACATGTCTCCTCTCCCCTTCCTGCCCCCATACTCCAAATCTTTATGGGAATATGCAAAAAGAGATGAGGTCTCAGGGAGGACTGTATTGCAATGAGTTCTTCAATGAGTTGAGGGTTCACCCTGGACCGTATTGCAATGAATTCTTCATAATAACATCAGCCGTTACGAAAAGTGAAAGCATTCTTTGCGTGGCATCACTCGATAACAGATTTCAGTCAACCTGCCGAAAGAACATTCAATCACACCATTTCACATTCATGAAACACAGAAGACGCAGGTCACAGCCATTCAGTCACAGAAGTGTATAACACAATAAGAATGAACTTCACCGTATGAATTCTTTATCAGATAATAACGCAAAAATTGTGCTGTCATCTGTAAATTCCCACAACCAACATCATGAGAAGGCTTTTCCTCAAATATCCTCTTTGGCCTGTGCCCCGACTTGAGATTTATGCCCCATATCACGGATCCGTGGATCAAGAAGAAATCTTTCTTCTTATCTATATGACTAAACCCTCAGCATTTTACACATCTCTTTCATGTTCGAGTTTGAATTTCCACTGCCTTGAGGAAAACGACCACAATCCGTCAAGTATCTTATATAACCGAAACTTTGCAGCCCTGGCAACATCTTGGTAAATCTCCTGTGTACCAACTCCATTAAGATAACACGCCTCTCATAATGTGGATTTCAGCACAACATGCAAGTCTTTCTTCATAACTGAAACTCTCCAGCCGAGACAACATCCTGGTAAAATTCATCTGTGCCAATTCCAGTAAAAACACCTCCATTTCATAAGGTGTATCCAGATCGGCATGTAATAATCCAGCTGTGGCCTTACCAACATGTCGTTAGCTGTAATAACCTCGAGAAAAGTACAATGTCCAGCCTCTGTCTTCACTCTGGGCTTGTCTTAGTTTCATTATCTTCATTACTCTAAGTGCTTGAATTATTCTCAGGCTGTCTGTCAATTTGAGGTTCATCACTAGTTCATCGCCTGATTTACAGCAGGGGTCCTTTAATCTGTTTTCACAGGAAAGAAGGAGAGCATCTAGCTTTTCATGTCTACACTGACTTCTCTTCGTGTTCGTTTCCATAAGCCAAAAGTATCATAAGAAATAAAAAAAGTAGTCGGCCATTCATATTCCACAGAGTGCCCCCTTCAATAGGATCTTGGCTGTCTGACATTCCTCTGCCTATATTTCACCAATTTCCTTGTGATCCTTTACTTTTCTGTTGGTCAACAACTTATATACATTAGTCTTACATAAACGTAAAGACACGACACCCGAATACTGCGTAGCATAGACTTTCAAACGTAAGCATACCTCTAAGGCAACACATTCCTCCTTGTTACTGTCTTAAATTATTCCAACTTCAATTTGTTTGCCTGCGATTTGCGTCTAGATGCTTCCACGACCGGAAGAATCATCTTAACATTTGCCTTGAGAAACTTTGACGAATATGATTTGTTTCAATGACATTCTTCCCCACCTTGCTAAAATGCAAAGGGGCGTGTCAACGGGTTTATCTTTTGATCAGAAGGCAATGTGCGTATGTCGGATTATGACAATGAGCATTTTCTCAATTGTTACTAAGAAAAGGTTAAATGTAATTTTAAACCAAGTGTTCAGGACGGTTCCCAGTCAGGCAGGCTCGGGCTTCAGATACCAAATTGCTCGAAGTAAGGTGCGTGAATCATGAGTTTCCGACTACTTTCTGCTTCCGTGTTGTTGTCCTTTGCCAAATTAAGTCTTAATTGTTAGAAAAGTAACATTCTGTAATTTACTGAAATTATTTTCTGCGAATGATTATAAATGTAACACCTTCAGCATTTTAATTTTTTTGTTGTAGATCAGTTGACCTTTCTGAACTAAAATTGATGACTTTAACCTCCATTTGTTCTGTTTATTTTGCCAAACATATGAACGACTTTTCTGATAATTTAACGTCAACTGACTTGTCCTTACTCCGTGATAGCTCTGTTGTTTCCACCTGTAGCTTTCCGAGCTTGTTACTGCGCAGTAAGTCAAAATTCCTGTATCTACTTCCTCTCTCAACGGGAGTAAAATGACCTCAAGGCTGTTGAAGTGGTTTGTGACCATGAAGGAAAAGAAAAGGTCTGCAATCAGGTTTCTGTTAATAAGTGGTAACGGAAATTCCTCACACAGAAGCGCCAAGCTGTTACCCTATTTATTCAGTGACATTGATCCAATTTCCTCATGACATTAAACGGCATTACCATACCTGAGACTTCAATATACTTTGGGCCAGAGTTGCCACTCACCAATGGCAACAGGTCCTGAACAAATAAATGCATTCTTAGTAGAGATTTCATCATACAATTTCGGACTTGGGATGCATTGATTGGGTAGAACACAGATGTTGCCCATTTGGATCAATTCCTGTTATGTTGGCTGACATTTTCATATTTTATCAACGAATCCTTAAATCCTTGATCAATGTATTGATGAAGGGAAAATTATTGCCACTAAAACTTACAATCAGCCACAATTAACAACTTGTCGGTTTCAGGAACGCTTTGCATACTCTTCTTCCTTTTCTTATTTATTTTGTGAACACTATCACCTTGTTTGTATTTGATGACTGATCATGATCCAGAAATATTCGAGAGTCAGAAAAGTCCTGCGCTATTTGTTTTGATTCATGATATTTTCTCTGCGTATATTCTCTGCAATCATGAGGTCGAACCCCCCTCTTTTCTGAAGCGGTGACTAGGGATATTATGGATTATCAATGAAGTTCAGAGAAAGCAAGGTGTCCATAGCGCAGATTAAGACTCCACAGGCAGAAAGGAAATGTGAAACATCAGTCAACCTAGGAGAACCAGTTAGACAATGCAAGAAAAACGTTGTGCCCAGAGCGGCAACAGGGAATCTTGAAAGTGAAGGGAAATCAGTCAGATTTCACGTTGCATGTTAATGCAAAAATCACAGACCTAAACCATAATGCAGGAAGATAGAAAGCAAGTTGAAAAATAGCCCCAAAAATTTTCAGCTTTCAGTATCTCTCCTCATTCCATATGAGGGTCAGAATATAAGTCGTAGGGCGGATGGCATGATGACATGCCTAACGATACGGTTTGAGCTAGAGTTTAAGATGCCTCGAGTATTCGGAAATAACTTGCAGAAAATAGAGCAAATACAACATGGATCGAGTGCATCTGGGGAAGAGAGAGACTGAAACCCACAGTAGATTACTGCACCAGTGGTTAAAACGTACGTGAACAAAATCGACAGAATCGTGTACAAAAATACACAAAGCATCATGGAAGAAGAATCAAGGACAAAATGAGAAAATCCAAATGTGAAATAAGGAAAGCGATAAGCATAGACGTCAAATGTCAGAATGAAAGAGGTATAAAGTCTTAGAAAGCAGCAATCTGCGAATGAATTTTGAAAAAACAATGCAAGCCTGAAAACTCTGCATAAATGGAAGGATCAATTCAACTAAAGGGGAAACGTCACCACACAAACGAATCTAAAAGTTCTCACTTGGATGGGATAAAGTGAGCATGGCAGCAGGATGACCAGGAATGTGTCCTGAAATCTGGTATTTAGGAAGAGCCGACTGAAGAGAAAAGATGTTGAAATTTCATTCCATTTCAAACAGCAAATAAAATGAGTACTGAAACAGGATAGCAGGTCAGTGTAGAGTTTTTGTGAGCAGAATTGATGTCTACCAAGCTTAGTCAGAGAAATATTACTGCAGACGGCATGTGGGTCAGAAAAACTGCAGTGTTGATGTTAGCAATGTTATTAAACGAGGTGGCAGTTATTTAGGCAGTAAAGGAACATCTATAACTCTGTTCGATCACCTAATTAGTTTCAATACGATACAACATGATTTTATGCAGCGTACAGAGAAAATTTTCCACACCGTTGTGTTGAAGAAACAAACAAGGAGCAGTCCAGCCACGTCAGATTATGAGGAAATGAAAATTGAATAAATAATATTGTGAGAGACCTTTTGCTTATCAGCAGTGGAATATGAGAGAACTTTAATCAATGTCAAAAGAGAGGGATTTGAATTTCAGACTTTGGTTCAGAACATGAAATTCAAGTGGCAAGATGATGTGAGCCTTCAATTAGTTATGATGGATTGGAAAATGTTACTGAAGGTATGCTATTAAATAAGCAGTGGTAAACATTCAAAGAGCAAATGGGTGAACTGAAAAGTTTGTTTATTCCTGTCTGGCATTTGAACAAAAGAGAAAATTGATGAAAACATGAATGGGATGAAAGTTTGAGGCTTTTTTTCCAGTTCAAAATAATGGCATGCAGAGATGCAAGCAAAGAAAAAAACCACTGAACTGGGAGCAATTTATCAGTTCGTAATGGAGGACCGAAAGGATTACTTAAGAGGAAGAATGGAGAGTAGGTAAGTAAGTTTTTTTCTTGAACATAGGAACGAACTGAAAGGATTTGTGATGTCTTGAAAAGACAAGCAAACAGCTGCAAACTGATGTAGCTCTCTTTCAGTAAGACACAGGAATACCTAATGTTGTTCAAAAAAGTTTGACAAATTTAAATCACACAGGAAGGCTTCCGCCGTCACAAAATAAAACAAAGATAATTTTCCTTTATTTGATTATGTGGCATGGATGACGCTGGCTGACCAACATGTGCTACCCATCCCGAACGTTGTTTTATGCTTTCGTCTTAAACTTTTACAGTCCAGATGCTGCAGGGTCAGTCACAGGGATGGAGTTCCAGGATTTCCACCCAGTGAATGAGGGACAAAATTTTCCATGTCAGAATGGTAATTGGTTTAGAGGAGAACTTGCAAATGATTGCCTCACTATGTGCCTGCTCCTTCTTTTATTTTGAAGAGAAAGCGTTCGTGAGGTTAGAAGATCCTGCCAAAAGATATTTCATGTCTGTTTTCAATGCATCTTGCACCTACTATACAATGTTGCAAATGTCATTGACCCAACCCAACATACTAATTTGCTCAGTAGGGTCCTATGGACCTTGAGTATTTTTGGAGTGAAATACATTCCATAATATTCCTGACTTTATCGTTTTAAACATTAAACAGGCTTTGTTGAGTTAGGAACTGAATTAATCGCTGCAGTATCCATACATCTGGCCGTCACTTGTCCCCATTTTATTTATACAGCGAGGCCGTTGAGTTGCGAGTATATAACAATACCCAGTTGGGAACAGTAGGAAATTCACTTATTATAGCGTCAATAAATGCAAGGGCCAGTGGTTCCATTTGCTCTTATCATTTTCTGTCGTTTAACTTGCCATTTGGAAGCGCAAGCCTGTATATTCTCCTGTTCACTTCGCATTGACCACCAATTGCCTACAGAATCTGAGGAATCATGAATGGTGATGGCTATTGTAGAATAATCGACAAACATCCCCAATTATAAATCGAATGTAATTGATAATTGAACTGCACTATCCGAGGAACATTTGGTTAAAAAGGCCTTGCAACTCAGATGAGTAACTTTTAATGAACACTACAGTCTTCCTCCGTGCCAGCTATAAATCCAACAAGCAGAGATTTTTTTTCCTCTGATTACCATTTATACCACTGATGTTCAGGCGACTTGTTGCCACACTCTTTGCAATGCAGCCACAATGTCTAGTGGCGCCACATTCACCACACATCTAGAATTAGCTCCTGTGTCCATTTTTGAACAAAGAATGAAATGTGTTCAAGACAAGAGTGTCTCTGAATGAACCCAAATAGAATCCAGCGAGCAGATTATTTCTGAGCAGGTGCTGCTTAATCAGACTGTTAAAGATTATTCTGATTATCGACGGAGAGCTGGTGCAGTAATATGTATGGAAAATGTGTTGCTGGAAAAGCGCAGCAGGTCAGGCATCATCCAAGGAACAGGAGAATCGATGTTTCGGGCATAAGTCCTTCTTCAGGCTTATGCCCGAAACATCGATTGTCCTGCTCCTTGGATGCTGCCTGTCCTGCTGCGCTTTTCCAGCAACAAATTTTCAGCTCTGATCTCCAGCATCTGCAGTCGTCACTTTCTGCCCGCAGTGATATGTAGCCAGGTTACACTTGTTTTACCTTTTCCATGTAGAAAATACACGTTTTTTTTACTGTTAGATATCTGCTTTGTAATTGTACTCAACAGCTTGGCGAGGGGAGCAGCAAGTTTTGGAGCTTTAGTGCAGTTTGACAGAATGTTGTCTCGATCTTCAAACTTTTCTTGATTTCGCTTGGAATAAATCAAATGAGCTGAACACTGCGATTCTCGATACAGGCAGATGAGGAGGAGTTCGATCGTCAACTTGGCACTTTGCACTGAAGATAGATGAGGATCATGAGTCTTGGGTCTTGTGAAATGGAAAAAGCTGAAGAAGGGCATTGCCAATAGAGAAATCGTGTCACACAATTGATAGGATTGAAGGCTGATAAATTCCCAGTACTGATAATCTTTATCTAAGAGTCGATAATGACCTGCCCTTCGAAATAATAGAAGCCTTCATGGTGTTTCTCCATAATTCTTTAGACACCGAAACTTTTTCTCAAATGGTCAGTTGGGTCATGTGACCCTATTACTAAAAACATAGCAGTAAGAAAACGGGAAGTTTAGTCCTGTGAATCTGACTTTGGTGGTCGTGAAGATGTTAGAGACCATCGTCAACTACTGTTCATTTGCACATTCGTTCGAAAACATCAGTAGAATCTGACAGAATCAGCCGAGTTACAGAGTCAGATTGGACAGAGGAGGAACTTTTTTTTTACCATGGAACGGAGGAGATTGATTGGGTGACATTACTGAGATTTATAAAATAATGAAGGGCACAGATAACGCTAATATCAATGGCCTTTTCCTTGGGGTAGGTAATTAAAACAATAGAATACATCAGTTTCAGGTGAACGGGCAAAATGTTGAAAGTGCAAGAGGGAAAACATTTTCATACAGAGATTAGTATATTGATGATTAAATTGCCAGAGCAAGTGGAAAATACAGGCATAGAAACAACATTTCATATTTTGACAGGGTCATGAATCCGAAGTATGTAGATAGATAAACGCAGGTAAGTAGGAAGACTTTAGACTGGGATGCGTGGTCTAAGTGATGGATTTGAACTAAGTGGTCCATTTCAGTGCTTGTACAACTCTCAATGACCACCCATGCTTTACCAATGTACAAACATATTTCAAGAACTTAATAGGTGATGTGGCTTATTTGGACTTTCAGAAAGACTTCCATTCCGTGTCATAAAAAAGGTGCAAAAGTAATGTTCATGAAATTGGAAACAATGCATTAAAATGGATGCAAAATTGGTAGGAGATCGGACATATGTAGTTATAATAATGTGGTGTTTAAAACAGTTTAGTGGGCTTCAGGAGGGATCAGTATTGGGACAGAGACATTTTGACGATCGCAAATAATATGTATTTAAGGCGAGTATTTTGTCATTTTATTATAAAAAAGTGGCTGGACGAGAGGTGAAAAGCAATCTGGTTTAAGCAAGTCGGCTAATTACTTTGGAGTTGAAAAATGTGGCGCTGGAAATGCACAGCAGGTCAAGCATTATCGGAGGAGGAGGAGGGTCAACCTTTCAGGCTGAGCTCTTCACCGGTTTTAATGAGTTGACACATTTTTATTTTGCAAGTTGGAACAATAGAGCAACTTGAATGGGTGGGGTCAAGCTCCTAAAGAACGAGGACGACTGGCTTTTGATTTCTGCAGATGCAAGGGATTTCAAAATTGATGTGGAAGCTCGTAAGCCTCACTAATTTACACTGAAGAGGTTTAGATCTATTCTGCTGCAGGAATGGCGTGTGAAGCAATGAGTTTTACAGAATTAGCCTTTGCCAACTGTATATGCATGAGATTTTATTGGAAGAGCTCTTTGGTAACAGTTCAGATAATAAACGTGTGTTTTTCTTGGCTTAACTTCGAAAGGTTTGACCAATCGAATTTCGTGTGGAATGCAATGCATTCAAATTAACTTTAAAATATGAAACCGTAAAGTATAATGTCTCGCCTACGTCCTGCTGGTATCTTGAGTCAATTTGGTTTGATTCAAAAATAAACTTGGGCCCTGGCGTCTTCAGAAAGTCGAATTCCAAGGTTGTGTTTAGGATTATTGGACACAAATGCATTGGATGATAACTGACAGAGTCATAGATTCATAGAGATGTACAGCGTGGAAACAGACCATTCATGCGGACCATATATCCAAACCCAATCTCGTCTCACCTGCCAGCAAAAGGCACATATCCCTCCAAACACTTCCTATTCATATACCCATCCAAATGCCTCTTAAATGTTGCAATTGTACCAACCTGCACCACTTCATCTGGAAATGACTTTGCCGATTTACCCGATGGATGCCCCTCATAATTTTGTAAACATCTATGAGTTCACCCCTGAGCCTCCGACGCTCCAGTGAAAACAGCCCCAGCCTATTCAGCCTCTCCCTAAACCTCAAATCCTCCAACCCTTGAAAGATCCTTGTAAATATTTTCTGAACTTTTTCAAATTTCACAACATCTTTCCGATAAGAAGGCGAACAGAATTGCACGCACTATTCCAACAGTGGCCTAACTGTACAGCCGGAACATGATCTCCAAAATCCTGTACTCCAAACTCACACCAATAAAGGCAACCATACCATACGCCTTTTTCACTATCCTATCCAACTGCGACTAATCTTTTAAGGAGCTATGAACCTGCATTCCAAGGTCTACTTGTTCAGCAAAACTCCCTCGGGCCTTACCACTAAGTGTATAAGTGCTGCTAAGATTTGCATTCCCAAAATGCATTACCTGGCATTTATCTAAAGTTAACTCCATCTGCCACTACTCAGCCCATTGGCACATTTGTTCAACATCCTGTTGTAATCTGATTTTACCGACTTCAATGTCCACTCCACCTCGAATTTTTGTGTCATCTGCAAACTTTTTGTTTGTTTGTTTAAACTTCGAGATTTGCATTCAGTCGCTTCAACAATATCTGTCCTTTTCAATAATGACTCCTTCAGCCTTGCAGACCCTGGGAGTGGAAAACGTCACTTTGGGTATTTTACACGATGGGGGCGCGCAAAGTTTTCAGAATTGTAGGTGGAGTTGCCAATCTCTGCCAGGAACGGAGAAATAACTGCAGAAATGGCTGGGCCTTTAATATTATTTTCTGAATCATTGAAGATGACTACTATTCAATTGCAAATGCAAGAGCGTGAAGTGGAGACAATGGTAAGGGTAAACGTAAAAGAAAGTACACGCCCGGCATCACAAATAGAAAGTAAAAGGGGATATAAAGAAGCTTGAAAACAAAGAAAAAGAGAGAAATAGAAAGGGCGGCCAAAACAGAAGTAAGGTGGAAAGAAAGAATTTTGTACTTCGCAGTTTGTAACTGAAAACAATTCATACAACTGAATGCGGCAAAAGTAGGATATAAAGGTAAAGGTAGTGATGGAAACACTGATCAATCGCAATTCTGTCATCGCCATATGTCAGGCGGCGATGGGATTGGATATGTCTAACAATTGGCTAAAATTAGGAGCAGGTTGTGGGAGCCTTATTCATTTCATTTGACAATGTAGTTGAGCAGATGAATTGGCCCATGACCACATGGTCATTGTTAATTTAAGATAACTTTCATGAAGACCAAGCGTTGTTTGAATCACTATTACAGGAGAAATCTGGGAAGATCAATGAGGGATGAAATATGATCTTAAGTGCATATTTGCTAAAGCAAGGAGTCAAATAAACCATGTGGATCGATAATGGCGTTGAAAATAGATCAAAGGTCTGATGCTTTCTGAGAAACAATGGTTTTGCAAGAGTTCAAAAATTCACTTTGTGAAGGAATGAGAGTTCATATGGAAGATTTGAGAGATTAGATTGCAAGCTTAGCTGCGGAAATATCAGGTGACTGTATGTTCATTCAGAAAGCAAGGCTTGACTTCTGCCATTGATTTCAATCTGTGACGGATAGAAATTATGGAAAGGAGAAATCCTCACGTGGCAAAGGAAAATGAGATCCCATTTAAATAATAAAATTTACTGTAGGGGAAATAAGGAAACCCGCGAGGGAAAAAGACGACTAAAAATCATAAGATGTTTCCACGGTAAGTCAGTAAATCACATGAAAAACCGATGTTGGTGTTTTAGACAACGCAGTGGTAAGGTGAATGTGTAAAAAATAAGATAAGCCAGTGAATTTTATTGAATGTGGGAAAGGAAAGCATAGTCACACGGAAAAGCAAAAATAAAGTCACGACTTGGCCAGAGGATGTTCAAGAAGAATGTGTGAAACCTCTAACAAGGATTTATTTGTGTAGGTAAGGTTTACGTACGAATGACAAATGTGTAAAAAAAAGAAATTGCGATTTTAGCCAAACAGGAGCAAGTCAGTTGTTGATTGTGAGAGATTAGGAGATACGTCAGTTCAAAGCGTATTCCAAGGAAAGGTAATAATATGTGGAATTCCTGTTGAGAAGAGCATTCAGGAGATTGGGAGTCCAGTGAAATGAGTTGATGTGGCGATACGAGTATGTGAGAAATTTCTGGTTCTGGATATGCAGTTGATACTTGGCGAGCTGACATTTGGAAGTGACGGATTTTAAAAGTCACACTAAAGAAGACAAAGGTGGTACGACAGGAAGAAAAGCACGAAGTGCAAAAGACCAGGACAGCACAGGATCAGGCCCATCGAACATTCTACCTGTGCCAATCATCATGTTCGAACGACACTAAAAAAACACACCGCCTCCTCTTATCCTTTCCAAATTCTCTATCACCTCCCTCTTCACAGAAAAATCCAAATGCCTCTGAAATATTACTTATGTTCCTACTTCCACCACCTCTTCTGGAAGTGAGTTCCAGGCTCCAAACACTCTGTGTGAAAAATAGCCTGGCACATCACCCTTAAAATTTCCTTCTCTCATCTTGAACCAAAATGCCGTTTATTAGCCATTCTCTATATGCAGTTCATAATTTTGTCGACCTCGATCAGGTCTACTCTCAGCCCCCATCTTTTTAGTTAAAAGTATTCTAAACTTTTTAACCTTTCTTCTTAGGCAATGCCTTCAAGACCAGTCAACATCCTATTGAAACTTTTGTTCAATCTCTCTAAATCTCCAACGCCATTCTGGTGGTGTTGACAAAAATGCACGCAGTACTCGTAATGTGGCCTAATAACGTTTTTTGGAGCTGCAACACGGTTTAACATGTCCTCCATGTCCCAGCCGATCAAGGCAAACGTGCCATATACCTTCTTAATTATGCTGGCCACATGCGTTGTCACTTTTAGAGAACGGTGGACCTACACGACGAGATCCATTCATATGTTAATGTTTCTCAAGGTCCTGCCACTTACAATACAAATCACACCAGTTTGATATTCCATTATGCATCATCTCGCACTTGCCTGGAATAAAATGCCTCTGCAATTTCTATGCCCAATTCGCTAATCTATCTTTATCATATTTATTCTTTCTTAACAGTTGGCTCTATCAGCAACTCCAATGAATATCTTATCGTCTACGAACGTATTGACCAGACCAGCCACAGTTTCCTCCAGATCATTCATACATACTACAAACAGCTTGGAAACTAAAACTGACCCGTGCAGATGACCACCAGTTCTCTGTGTCCACTCTGATAAATCCCCTTTCACTCATAATCTCTGTCTTTTGTCACCAAAACAGTTTAACATGTGTCTCGATTGCCCATTCAAAATATCATGTGGTATTAGTTTTCCTACCAATCTGCTGTGCAACTTTATCAAATGCCTTACAAGATTCCATACAAACTATATCCACAGCCCTTACCTCATATATTATCCTTGTCGCCTCTTCTAAAAACTCTCGTAGGTTGGTGAGGTGTGCCCTTCCCCAAACTGCCTGTGAGTAACCATTCCATTTTCTTCCAAATGTACACACATCTTATTCCTCTGTATTTTCTCCAAAAGCTTCCACAACACTTACCTCAGGTTCACGGCCCAAGAATTTAATCAATTATGAATAATTCTTTTGTTAAGCAAACGACACGAGCTAATCGCCAGTTGTCTGCAAACTCACCTGTTGCCAAAGAGGCTATAAAGTTATCAGCGAATGCCCCAGTTATTTCTTTCCTTGCCTATCGCAGTAATCTGGGATAACCCCCATCTAGACTTGGGCAGTTGTCTATATTGATTGAATTTCGGAGAGTCATCACTTCCTTTTTGAAAATATTGCCAATTTGTGAGATTTCCCACACTCTTCACTGATGTCAACATGAGTCATAACCTTCTCGTTGGTGAAGACTGATATAAAGATGATTAAATATTTCTCCCTCAATCCTTGGCTCCACGCGTAACTTCCCTCCTTTGCTCTTGTCTGGTATCCTCTTTTATTTTTACCTTCTTACTTTTATTGTAGGCCTAAGAAGTCTCGGGATTCTCCTTAACACTGTTTGCTAAATACATTTTATGGCCCATTTTAGGATTCGTAAATCCGAATATAAGTTCCTTTCTCATTTTTCCTTCTCTTCGAGGGTTCCGTCAGTTTGTCACTGCCTAGCCCTATATTTCGTTATTTTTCCAACTTTTGACTAAACGTACAATTTCACTTATCATCAAAGGTATTCGAAAGCTGCTTTTCCTATCCTTCTGCTTTGCAGGGACATGCACGTCTTGCACTTTTATGAACTGGTCCTTCAACGCCTCCCCTTCGCAGCCGTAGATGTGCTCACAATTATTTACTCCCAATGCACATTATATAGTTCCTCATGAAGGACTCGTGCCCGAAACGTCGATTTTTCTGCTCCTCAGATACTGCCTGGCCTGCTGTGTTTTCCCAACACCACTCTAATCTTGACTCTAATCTCTAGCATCTGCAGTCCTCATTTTCGCCCATTCTCCAGTTCCTGTCTAATTTCGATAAATTGGCCCTTTCCCAAATAAGAACCCTCACCTCTTTGTCACTCTTGACCTTGCCAAGACGAGGCAAACTCTTATGGATCTGTGGTCACTATGTATATGCTGAGAGTTTTCCTCACTGTGGGATAACAAGGTCTAAAATCAAAATGAAGAACATGAGGAGAAATCAGACAGGTAATGTAAAGATTTTCATGCTCAGATATTAGAGACTGCAACTGATCAAATGCTTAAGGCAAATGAAAAACATTTGGGGAACAAAGTTGATAGTTTTGTTCAGAATCAACAGGTTTTTAATGGACAATGGAAAGTCTAAAGCAGTTCGATTAGAACGCAGAATCGTAATAAGACTGTGGACGGATACTAAAGTTCCACTACGATGAAAACGAAGCCTTGGTGAGAAAGTGGAGATCATGCATTGAGACCACCATGAGGATGAGAAATAGGTACAATCCATCAAGTAGCATTAAGGAAGTGTGGCAGAAAGAAGGTTTTGCGAGTAATACATGAATTACAAAAACAGGTCATTTGGGAGTAATGAAAATACAAGTTTAAAAACAAATGCATTTTTATTGTCTTGGACAATGTAAGCATCTACCGTGATTATTGCTGGGCACGCCATATGTGTGAGGTATTCGGGAACTTTTCGGCAGTGTTACAATCGGCATACTTAATACCTTGTTGCATTTGCGAAACGTTTTTTGGAAAAGGCTTAATAAATACATTAGACTGAACCAGACTGCAGAAAGTGGCATCGATATTTAATAAGAATAATGAATGTGTCTCCTACAATTCCAGTGACCATTTCATTATACAGTATCATGGCTAAAAGTAATGCAGAAGCGTTAATCACGATTTTATTTGCTTAACTCGATACAGACTACTCACAGGAATACAGGTGCATCAAGGATCAAATTTTACATCAAAGTTATTCAACGAAGTTATGAATATTTTTGGAATAAATCAAGTTCCTGGCGTTTGGATTGGAATATCAGAACTTATTTGTAGACGTTACAACTGGGCATGCAACGATTGAAACAACTCGATTCAGTCCAGTTGAAATATACTTTGGACATGAATTGAAAGGACCACTGGAATTAATTCAGAAGGAATTCATAAGGCAAGTTTCACAAATCACATATTTTGGCATTTTGTCAAATGTTTGCTGAAGATTAAATAGAGCGGATGAGTGAGCTGAACAGTATTAGAAATTAACAAAGCATGCGATGGAACTGGAAGCAGGCAAGAAATCATAAATTCACAATTTTCCTAGCGTAAATAAAGTGTTAGCATTGCTGCCAGTGAGAGGTAAGTTTTTGTGTGGCTTATCGACATGAAAGTAAACTTTTGAGAGATTAATTATTTGATAAGAGCGCATATAGGAAGAAATCTATCAGATTTGCTGATGTGATTATGCTCAAAGGATTCTTTGATTGCGAAAGAAATCAAAATGAGAATGATGTATTGGTTACAACACAGACTGATGAATTAAGTTCAGACGATACTTAATTCGACATTCCTCGAGTTAAATTGGACAATAAAGAAATTGCCAATACATGGGGAACATATTTGATTATTCCTCCAGAGGAAGTTCAAAATTACCTCAAACTGTTATATCAATTTCATTATGAGATATGTGAGAATAAGCTGGGAAGTATCAATCTAATAAAGAATTCGGTATACATCTATGTAGAGAAAAAGGATTTTTTCAGGTTATTCAGAATCCGAATAGACTTCACTCTCTAAAGTTTGCAATGGTTCAAAAAGAAAGTGAACACTTGCTGACAGCCAGAAATATGAAAGTTTATGTAGCAACTGGAGCTCACCAGATTAATGGTTCCAAAATCAAATCCAGAAGGTGGTTCCCAACTGTTCTATGTGGATTATCGCAACGTAAATGCAATTACAATGTGTGATTAATGTCCTATACCACGATTGGAAGAACACATTCAGAAGCTAAAACCGGATACTTTCCTGCAAGTTGGATTTCCTCGAGGATACACGTATGTACAACTTTTCTGAAAGAATAAAGATAATTTCAGTATGGTGACACAGAATGAACTGTACAATTTACAGCAATGCTATTTGCTATGAATTGTCAGCCACGTTTCAAAGACTGATCAATATATTTATTTCTTGATTATCACATTCTGTGCTGTATATTTGTCGTGATTTTTAGTCGCATACGCAAGGAACATCTCTAACATTTGTGGTGTTTTGTGATAAATATGGCTGAGAGGAGATTTTGGAAAGCACAAACTATCATTCCCTGGGCCATAATTTTTGACATGGACAAACGTGCAAACAGGATGTACAAATGAAAAGCAATTCGGGAGTTTCTGATGTCATCGACGAAGAGTGACGATCTATGATTCCTGGGACTGAGTGACCTTTTTTAACGGAGGTTTACACCAAATTTTCACAATGTGTTTGTTCCACCGAGTAAGCTGCTGACGATGTGCAGAAAATTTCAGTGATCTAAGAATAGTAATAAGGCATAAAACAGCCTGCAAATTGTGTTATTCAGCCCTGTCTACGCAAAGTTATTGAAAACGATTTTAGATGTAAGTGACGTGGATGTCTCTTATACTCCCTTGCAAGAAGAATTAGAGACATAAGAAAGACCTTTGGTTATGTTTTTTCAAGTAAATTGAATAATTATCCACAGAAATATTCCACAACAGAGAAGAAAGACTTCAGTTTATTATTGGTATTGCGCAATTTCAACCTATTTGTTTTTCATAATTTTTCTAAGACATTTTTATTTCCTGATCATAAGTATTTGGAGAAAAAACTTCTGGATGAAAATCCCAATCCTTTAAAATGGAACTTTTTATTGCAGCTATTAAATTGGAAATTAATACACGTGGCAGGATAAGACAATATAATTGATGTCTAAAGATGGAGGTGTGTCATGCTGGGGAAAAAGTGTACTGAAAAACTGTAAGAGTGAATGCGCACTTATAGTCAAATAAAATTATCGTTATTTATTGAGTAATCATTTTTTTCAATGGGGCATTCAACGATAGTATGGCTTTAAGAATTCAGTCTTCTTGATCCTTCAGAATGCTTCATACATTGGTTACAAATTGTCTTCTGTATGCCATGAGGGTAAACAACGTGTGAGGCCATGGGGCACTTATTATTTACAAAACGTTCGAACAATAGAAGGAGACTGATTGATTGAGGTCAAGTACAAGCAGAGCAGGTAATTATAGTTACTGGCATTTTGAAGCTGGATGTGGAATCAATTATCCCCTGCTGTGTTACAGTTTAAACTTGGGGCCCTATTTCTGCTCGTTCAAATTGCGTGCGAGATCATTTCTTCTCGTGAATTTATCTTTGCCAACATGTGCTTATGGGAAGTTACTATATCGGAACAGGTACTCAACAGTACGTAATATATCAATTAACCTGTTAAGAATTTTGCACTTGATACGCACACATACAATGTTTGAGTGAGAAATTTTGGAAAATGAACTCAACATTAAATGTCAGATCAAAGCCTTGTTTTTAGTGTGTGAAATAAACGTACAAACCAATATAGTTAATGGCCGGGCGTGCAAGCAGATATGAACCATTCACAGTCTTCAAATTCCAAATCATTCCAAAGATAGAGTTGATATCTCGAATTATGCATCCATATTTTCTTCTGAATTACAACCGAACAATTGTGACAGTGTAATTTTCCCATTTTCCAAATGATCTCTACATTTTATATCAATAATCCAAGGCTGTGCAACTGACTGAAGTGTTAATGGTGGAGGACATTGAGACCAGTGATCATAATTCATTTAGTTTGTTCGAGGAGATGGCCTGGTGATACTATTATGAGACTATATATGTAGAGACCCAGGTGATGACCCGTAGAATCGGGTTCATAGCCTCCATGCTAGATGGTGGAATTTGAATTGAGCAAACGTCTAGAATTAAGGGTCAACTCATCAACATAATACATTCTTAATTGTTGGAAACATTTACGAATAAACCTTAGGGAAGGGAAATGCTGGCACACCTAATCTATCTTAAATGTGACTCGATATGTGTGATTGACTCTTAATTTCCCAATGAAAGATTAGTGATAGGCAATACAAGCTGACCTAGCTCGAGGCATCCATATCCCATGAATGAATAGGAAAATGAATTAAAATCAGTTTGATAACCAAAAGGAATCGCATAAAAGTTACATTTCTTAATTACAGTATATTAGCATGTGAAGGGATGTCTGGTAAATGGGAGGCTTTCCAACGTGAGACAACGAGCGTTGAGGACATTATGTTCCGCTGAGAGTGAACAATAAGGAAGAGTAGTGAACAATGTGTGAACAAAGATATCGTGACTCGAATCAAGAGTAATGGCGAGTGATACAGCAGGTGCAGACAACTAAAGTCAAATGAATCTCTTCAAGAATATAAGAGCGTTAATAAGTGGGAAATTAGAAGGGCAGAAATAGATATGAGATGACCTTAGCAGATAAACAAAAGGGCAATGCAAATAAATTCTACAATACATCAAGAGGAAAAGTGCATCAATGGACAAAATAGTTCGCCTAAAAAAAAAGGTAATGCATGTTTAGAATTACAGGAGGTGGGAGATATAAATTTAACAGTGGACAAAGAAAGGATGTCCAACCAGCGAAGGTAAATAAATTTACGTGGCTTGAAGACAGCTCACAGTGCAGACGAGCAGGTTCTGTAAATCTTAAAACAAGCATGAAAGTAAATACATTTCCAGGAACTGCTTAGTTGTATCCCAGAACGTTGTGCATAGTCAGGTAAGAAATTGTGGGGTCCTCGCAGAGTTACCTGTACGATTTATCGCCAGAAGCAAAGTTCCTGAAAGCTTGAGCGTAGTCAATACTGAGATTATTCAAAAGAAGATCTGCAGGTCACATGCCAGAAAAGGATAGTGTTGCTAATATACTGATTTTTATTAAAGAATGTGTGCAAAGAAGATCCTAGGAAACATCGATCACAAAGTCTGACATCAGTCACGGTTGTTTCCGGGGGTTATCAGAGGTAAGATTTGCATGCAATTGGAGAGGTAAAGACTGATCAGGTGAAGTTAACATAAATTTGTTTCTTGGAAATCCGGCCTGACAAAGTTGGTAGATTTTATTTGTGGACATAAATAAAAACGATTCTTGAAAACATAGTGGTAGCAGTGGTATACATTGAGTTTCGTGCAAACTTTAACAGGGGTCTGCATTTGTAGATTGCTTAGTGAAGTGAGATCACGTGGACTTCAGGAGAGCGTGCCAACTTGGAAGAAAACTAGCTTGACAGTAATAGACACAGGGTGATATGGAGGGTTGTTCTGCGGACTGGAATCTGTGAGGAAAGATTAAGAATGGATAGGTGCTTTAATTTTTATTTACATCAACAATTTGGATGATAATTGAGGAGGCTTGTTTAACTAGTTTGCAAATGACATTTGGCAGTGAAGAAGGTTATCAAAGATACAAAGAGACCTTGAGCGTTTGGGCTCATGAGCCGAAATTGGATCAATGTGACGTGTTGTATTTTGGTGAAACAAACAAGGACAATGGATATACAGTCACCATTAGTGTTACGGAACGGGGTTAAAACCCCCTGCTAATTCAAACCAGCAGCACAGAAACGATGCACCCCACAATGTAATCTATTAAAGTTCAAGAAGCAATGAACAATCCCACAGGTCAAAATTTAAATTAAAGTTAACAACATTATTCGTTAATAATAAAATCAAAACTATTTACAAGTCCTTTCTCCTAAGACTATATTTTTACCCTCCCAATCTACAAAACTAGTCTGATAAAAAAAGCTTTTGATAAAAATTTAACAAAAAAATTCAAGTTTCAAAACCAGTCAGCTTTTTCTACTCTCCTGTGTAGACTGCCCTCTGTAAGGTCGGTTTCGATGTTGTCCTGTGCAAACCCCCTTCCATACATCGTCACCTTTCTGAGAGCTCTTCAATGAGCAGTCTGCTTGTGTTGGTATTTTAGCAGTTCCCTCTTTAGCTATTCAAAATTGCTGGATTTTTAACCCACTTTTTATGGAATGTTTCATTGGTTTTAATATTATCAAAATACTAAATTCAAATTTGATTGGAATTTGGTATTTGGGACATTACTGAAACCGATTGGCCGAATTTGAATTTATTTTTTGTTTCATGGCAACCTATCTGCAGATATTAGTTTCAATAAAGTGGTGCATTCTTACATTATTCAGGACTCTCTGCGCTTTGTCCGTCCTTAATCGATTTTCAACTCTCTTAAAGGTACACTATCTCTACACGTACATAACACTCCTACTCTCCTCTCTCAATCCCATCATTCTTTCTTCTCCCCGATAATCTCACTGTCCATACCCAACTCTATCTCGGCCAGTCCCTCTTTCTCTGCACTCCTTAACGTTCCCTCGCCCTCGTTCCCTTCTCTGTCCGCTCTACTCTCTCTCCTTGACTCTCTATACCCAATCCCTCCTCCCCTCTTTCTCTCTCGTTTAGCTCCTCTCTCACAATCTCTTCCGCCCTATCCCCTTCTCTATGCCCCCTCTCTCCACCTCGCTATCTCGGTCTCGTCACTCCCTTTTAGCCTCTCTCTCTGCCTCGCGTTTCTCTCTCTCACTCACTCTCTCCCCACTCTCTGCAACCGACTCTCTCTCCCTCCATACTCTCACTCACATTCTGTCTCCCTCTTCCGATCTCTGCCTCTCTCAATCTCTTCCCTCTTATTCTCCATTCCCTCTCTCACTGACATTCCCACTGTCTCTCCCTTTCTCTTTGTCTCTCCCCATTTCTCTCTCTGTCTCGCCCCATTTCTCTCTCTGTCTCTCCACCTCTCCCTCCTGTCTTCCATCCCTCTCTCTCTCCGCCTCGCTATCTCTCTAATTCCTCTTTAATCCCAGTGTCTCTCTCCCCTTCCTCTCTCACTCTCTCGCCGCTCTCCCTCTCTCACTCCTTGTCTGTCTCTCCCCTTTCTCCCCCCAACCTCTTTCTTTCTAAATCTATCATTCCTCCCCTCTCTCTCCCCCTTTGGTTCTCTTCCTGTTTCTCACCAGTCTCTTTACCAACCCACACTCTTTCCTCCACTCTATCTCTCTTACTTTTCCAAACTCCCAATCTCCCTTACCACCACTCTATCTCTCTCTCCCTATCTCTCTTGGTTTTCCCCCTCCCTCTCACTCTTCCATACTTCCTACCTCACTCTCCCCTCAGAATACGTCTCCTCCCCTCTCTCTGCCTGTCTTATTTCTAGCCACCTTTACTTTCTCTCCTACACGCTTTCAGTCTTTCCTCCCTCCCTCGTTTCGCCTTTCTCGGAAACACTCCATCTCTATCTGTCCCGCCCATCATCCACTCCATCTCTCACTCCTCTTCCTACATCTCCCTTTGTCTGCATCTCTCCCTGCCCCTCACTCCACTTCCTCTCGATAAACAACCCATTATATGTCTTTCTACCCGAATTTCTCTCTTCCCACTCCACATCTCTCTAGCCCCTCCTCCTGACTACATCTCCACCTCACCGACTTCCATCAAATCACTCTCCCCCTCTCTCCCCATCTCTCGCTGTCTCCCTTCCTTCCGTCAGTCTCACTCCCTTCCCCTCTGTCTTCCCACCCTCTCGCAATGTCACCCCTCCCTCTCAATGTCTCACTCACATCCCCACTCTCAATACCAACTCTCTCTCTACTTCACTCTCTCTTTCCTCTCGCACTTTCCCAATCCCTCTTCATCTCTATCTCGCTCTCTCATACATTCACCACTCTCTGACCCCCTTCTGACATTCTCTCCCCGCCCTCTCCCTTCACCCTCTCTTCTCCTCTCCCACTTCCTATCTCTCTGTGTCGCCTCTCACACTAGCTCTCTCCACATTCCTTCAAATCAAAGTCTCTCCCCCAACCTCTCTCTCCCTAACTCTCTCTTGCTTTACCAATCCCTCTTTCTCCCACCATCCCACTCTATTTCTCTCCATTTCAACTCTCAATCTCCCTGTCTTCCTTCCCTCTCTGTCAACCTCCCCTTCTGTCCCCCACTCTCTCTCTCCACTCCCTCTCTTCCCGTCACTCTCGCTTTAAGACCACCCTCTTTCACACTCCTCTGGCTTTCTGTCACTACCTAACTCGCGCTCTCTATATGCGAACTCCCTGTACCCCTCCCTCTACCCTTCTTTCTCTCACCGGCTCCCAGGCCTTCGCTTTTCCCCTCCCAGGCTCACTCCCTACATTTTTCTCTGTCTCACACCTTCCATCTCCCTCTCTCTCAAACTTCATCTCACTCTCCTTCATCTATGTCTGTCCCCCTGCCACCTCTCTCCTTCTCCATCTCTCTGTACCCCTTCTTCTCTGTCTGCGCTTCTTTCTCACTCTCTGCTTTCCTCACTCTCTCTACCCCTTTGTCTCGGTACCATTGCAACACGTCTCCCTCTCCCCTTCATCCCTCTCCCCATCCCCTTTCTCTCCCTTCCTCTTTCCCTCCGCTCGCTTCTCACTCTCCCGATGCCCTTACGATTTCTGTTTCACTCTTTCCTCACGCTCTGCTCTTCCTAACTCCAGTCTCTTGCCACGCTTGTCTCCACCCTTCCTCTCTTCCTATTCCCCTGTCTCTCACTCTCTCCAGATCCCACTGTCTTTCTTTTCCTTCCCTCTCTCTACGCCCCTCCTTCTCTCTCTGCACCTCTCCCACTCCCTCTATTTTCTCACGTTCGCTACCCGCTCCCTCTCTCTCGCCCGTCTCCTTTCCATATCTCCCTCCCTCTCACCTGTCCTCTGTCTTCCCACTCTCTCTCCCTTTTTTCTCTCTTGTCCTCTCTTTCTCTCCTCATCTCTCTCATCCTCCTTTCTCTCTGGCCCCCCGCTCTACTCTGTCCCAAATTCTGACTGTCTGCCCTCATTCCCTCTCTGTGCCTACTCTCTAATTTTCTTCACTCTCCCTCTCTCTCTCTTTCACCCTCCCTCTCCCTCTCACCCAATCCCACTCTTTATCCCAATATAATCTCTCTCCTTCCCGTCTCTCTTTCTCTCTTACTCCGACACAACCAATATCTCTATCTCGCCCCTCTCCTCTCTCCGCGCCATGGTTCTATCAATCACTCTTACGTCTCTCTGTCTCACTATCCCCCTCTCTCTCTCTGACTCTCCTTCTCTCTTTGTCTTCCTTATCCCTCCCTTCCCATCCCTCTCGCCCCACCCCTTCTCTGTCTCTGATCTTCTCCCTCCGTCCGACTCTCTCCCCCTTCCTCTCCCTCTGCTTGACTCCCTCTCTCCCTCTCTGTGACTCTCTCTCTCCCTCCCTCTGACTGTCTCTCTCATGCTGTCACTGTCTCTGTAACCCTTCCCTCTACCTCTCTCATTTCCTTGGTTTCTCCCTCTATCTGCCTCTTTCTCTCTCCCTTGTCTCCCTTTCCCTCTGACAAAATAGCATTCCCTCCCTCCTTCTCAATCTGAAACACTCTCTCTCGCTTGTTATTCTCTCTTTCTCTGAGTAACAGACGGGAGATGGCGGGAGAAGCTGAGCTGATCTGGGTGGGTCGATGGAGGATAGAAAGACGTGCGTAGTGGGAGGAGGGAAAGATGAGGGAGAGAAAGAAAGGAAGGAACACGTCAGCGGCAGCAGGAGAGTGAGGGAAATGTTGTGGGATAGAGAGAAGAGCGGAAGTGTGATACACAATGCGTTGTTAGAGAGAGAGAGGAGGAAAAAGAGACTGAAAGGGGGAGGGGAGAGAAAGAGATAGTGTGCAGTAAGAGAGGGAGAGAAATGAGGAGACAAAGAGTACGAGAAAAAAACATGGGGGAGCGTGCAAGAGAAGGAAGGAGGAGGGAGGAGTTGAGAGTGGGAGATGGAGAGACAGAAAGACATCGAGAAACGGATGTAGCTGTTTAGCGATGGGGGAATATTATAGAGACGAATTCTGCCGAAGATTAAATCTCACTGTGGGAAACAGAATTGAAAGCAAGGACATAACTGCATCGTAACCACTGAGTTCAGTCCCCGGTCCCCAACCCTGCCCTGATGACCTGGGCCTAAGGCTTTCTATGTCCAGCACAGTTTCTTCAACTCCAACAACCATATTGTCCAGTTTTCTGCTCGGCACTTTTCTATTTTATATTATTATTGTTCACAAATTGAAGTCATCGATACAGTCAGTGGAACGGTATCTATTCACACCCGACCACCGATTTGAAACTATGTCCCTGTAACTATGAACTATGTCCCTGTAACCCCACCATCATAATCCCCACTACCGCCAACCTGTGGGAAAAGGTTAGCCAAATAAGCACTACCATCAGGTTGTTATCATAATGACAGGCGACTTCATTGAACTGAGATGAGAAAATCCCGGATGGATTCATGAATGTGTGATTTTCACTGATTGAAGAATTTGGTTTAGAGGATATTTCAGCATATCTTTGAGCTGCTGTCTGAACTTAGTCTGGATCACGGCATAAATTGCGGTATTTGTGCAGCAACTGAGGAGCTGCAGCATGAAGCCCAATTCCTGTACATAGAAATCTAGAGACACAGACCTAAACCCAAATTCATGCATCCGCCTCCATATAGAATACACCATTAACGTCGACCACAGCAGGATAAAATTGGCTGAGACCACAAACAGTAAAATGATGGACTTTCTTCGGTTTCTCATTTCCGTGTCAGTCTGTGCATCATCATTGGTGTGAGCCCGGAGTCTCCTGCGGGCTCTGCTGGTCAGTAAAATGTATCTGACGGTGAAAACATTGAGCAACAGAATCAGGAGAAATGGGACACCCGGGGTTAGAATGTGGTGGAGGAACTCAATTGTGATCCAGACAGGGGAGAAGCGAATATCGATTGTTACATGACAAAACCAGGGAATGTTGCCCAGCACATACCGAGCTGTGAGCATAAAATACCAGAAAATGTTCTTTAAACAGCTCAGCACAGTCACTGATCCTAGAACCACAGACGACGTTTGCTCACTGCAATATTTACTTTTAAGCTTCTGGCAAGAAATGGCCACAAACCGATCAAAGGTGAAAGTGACGGTGAACCAAACAGAACAGTCAATAGCTGTAAAAAGCAGGACGGCATGGATATTACACACAGGGATGGAGGACAGGAAATAGAATTGTTCCTCATAAACGATGGGAATATGTCTCAATATCAGGTCGAGGATAATGACCAGTAGGTCCGTCACTGCCATCGCCCACAGGTAACGTTTGACACATGGAGATAATCCACAATCTTTATAAAGTAGGGCGGAGATCGTCAATGCATTTACTGTAAGAAAGAAAAACAGACATTTTGTAATCACCTTGGAGGCAAAGTTATCAGTTTGATTGATGACCCGGTGAGACTTTCAAATGTGTCACTTCACTCAGAGATTTACTGAAATAATTGGAGCAAACAAAAAACAAATGGCAAGATTAGAATTCCTGACAAAAATGTGTCATGAAACACAGGAAACCATCTCTTCCTAAACACAGAGATGCGTCCATAAGAACAGATGTTTTCTCATGTATTGCCACACACTCGTTTACACAACAGTAGAATCGAGGCTAGAGTGGTGCTGGAAAAGCACAGCAGCTCAGGCAGCATATGAGGAGCAGAAAATTCGACGTTTCGGGCAAATGCGCTTCATCAGCCCTTCATTAATACCACTCTAATTTACATTCTGATCTCCAGCATCAGCAGTCCTGACTTTCGCCCATTCAGGAGCAGACTCGGGTCAATCTTTACGGTTCCTAATGCGGAGGGTAAAAACGTTACTGTCCTGAAGATAAACGGATGTTGGTAGTTTCTGTTTTTCAGTCTCAATTGTCCTCAATCCTGTGTCGTGGACAAATGTAAACTCAAGGATAAAGTCTTCACCCCTTGAACTGCATGAGGAGACTTCGGAACAGTATTTCCTTCTCCCTGGAACGGGTACTATTCCTTCGGGATTTTATCCGTTGTTCAAATCAGGCCGTTCACAAATTATTTAAGTAATTGAATATTCTGGAGAATGTCAGTTATGGAATGCTTCCAGGAATGTCAGATATAGAATGTTCCGGGAACGGTGGGGTATAGAATTATATGGAGAAATTTGGTTACAGAATGCTCTAGGGAATATCAGGTGGAGAATGTTTGGTACAGAATATTCCGGGGAATGTTAGTTATAGAATATTTCTGGAAATGTCGGATAGTGAATGCTTGCTAGAGAATTTTCTGGGGAATGTCAGTTATACAGTGTTCTGGAGAATGTTATGTATAAAATATTCCATACAATGTCGGTTACAGAATGTTCCGGGAAATGTTGTTTGTACAATATTGGGAATGGAATGTTCTGGCTAATGTCAGTTATAGAAAGTTGAGTGCAGAATATTGTCGGGAGTTGCAGCTACAGAATGTGGTGTATAGAATGTGCTGGGGAATGTCAGTTATACAATGTTCCTGGGAATGTCAGGCACAGAATGTGATATCCATTCATTCGTTTCTATAGTTTCAGAGTGTCGACACGGATGCCACCATTACATTTAAGCACACCACCCACCTTGTCGGTGATAGGTATTCATGTGACTTGATCAACGTGGTCTATCTCATACACTGCATGCAAGGATACCCTGATCATGGTACATTTGTGAGATTGAGCCCAGAGGCTGCAGCAAAGAATGATTGGACACTGCAGAGCAATCACAAGGCAGGAGTGTTCCCTCCCAGTCATGAAGCACTTTTACAGCGAAGGGCATTTGACCTCGGAACTTCGGGTGACTATCCTCCAAGGCGGACTTCGGGACAAGCAAAACGCAGAGTGGCTTAGTAGAGTCTGATTGCCAAGTTTGGTCCCGATGGGGATGGCCTCAACCGGGACCTTACGTTCATGCCACACTATACTGAACCCACTACACTGTACACACTCTCACCAGACACTCTCTCTCACACAGGCTCTCTCTCTCATATGCTCACATATAAGAACCCTATAGTCACACCCACACGCGCACTACCTCACAGGCACTCACTCACAGGCACCCACTCGCTTACATCTACACCGAACCACCCCCCCCCCCACACACACACACAGACACCCAGATGCACACACTCACAGGGTCTCCCCACGCACCTGCACACATATCAGTTTGTGGGGTGAATTTGTACTTGCACAATTACGTTTTCGTTTGCTCAAAACCTGCATGAATCCGTTCCTCTTATTTTAGGTACAATCAGTCTGACCTAATATTGGGACACAGACAGGCTTTAACTTCATATCTTCAGTGCACTGTCTGGAGTGAGATATCACCTATTGTTAAAAGTTAGCACGAGATTGCAACTTCAAAAAAAGTTCTGATGTCAACATAAAGTGATAGAGTCATAGAGATGTAAAGCATGGAAAGAGACCTTTCGGTCCATCTCATCCATGCTGACCAGATATCCCAACATAATTTAGTTCCATTTGCCAGTACTTGGCCCATATCTTTCTAAACCTTTCTTGATCATAAGTCCATTCAGATGCAATTTAAATGTTGCAATTGTGCCCATGTCTGCCACTTCCTATGGCAGCCCATTTCATGCTCGCATCACACTCTGTGTGAAGATGTTTCCCCTTAGGCCCCTCTTCTGTCTTTCCCCTGTCACCCTACACCTATGACCTCTCGTTCTGACTCTCCCAATCCAGGGAAACGACTTTATCTATTTATCCTCTACATGTCCCTCGTGATTTTTATAGTCCTCTAAAAGGTCACCCTCAACCTTCGACGCTCCGAGGAAACAGCCTCAGCCTCTTCAGCCTTAACACATATTTCAAATCCTCCAACTCTGACACCACCCTTGTAAATCTTTTCTGAACCATCTCGAGTTTCACAACGTCTTTCCGACAGGAAAGAGACTAGAATTGCACGCAATATTGCAAAAGTGGCTGAACAAACGTTCGACACATCTGCAACACGACCTCTCAACTCATATACTCAACATTCTGTCCTCGAAAGCAAAACATACCAAATGCCTTCTTCACTCTCCTATCTTTCATGGAACGATGAACCCGAACTTCAAGGTCTCTTTGTTCAATAGCACTCCCTAAGACGTTACAGTTAAGTGTATAAATCCTGATAAAGTTTGCTTTCGCAAATTTAAACACCTGGGATTTATTTAAATTGAACTCCGTCTGCCACGCCTCAGCCCAATGGCCCATCTGATAATGATCACGTTAGAATGAATGTTAACATTTGGTGTGTTCTGAAAATTCATCCTGCGTTAAAATGCATGTCAATTGTATTAATGACGAAGGGAATTGTTCCCACCATCGATCCACGTGGCACTCTACTCATCAGAGCGCTCCAGGTTGAAAAAGAAAAACCAACCGTCCGCCAACAAACTTTGTCTTGGACCTTCCATCCAGTTCTGCATCCAAGTGTCTAGTTCTCCAGACATTTCATGAGATCTCTCCTTCCTAACAAGTCTCCCATGGGGAACCTTGTCGAACTTCTTACCGAAGTTCATTTGCATCACGTCTGCCGCTCTGTCCGCATGAATCGTCTTTGTCACTTTTTTGAAAAAAAACTCAATCCAGTGCATGAGACATAATTTCCCACGCACGAAGTCATTTTTACTATTTCCGAATCCTTTCTAAATGCGTTTGGATCCTGTCCCTCGGGATTCTCGCCAACAGTTTTGTCCACCACCGACGTCATGCCTACCAGTCTATAGTTCCCTGACTTGTCCTTACTATCTCCACACAAAGGCAGTCTTGTTAAGCTTGGAGGGGCACTATTCACTCACGAGTTACCCTTTTGTCCATAATGTATTTGTAAATACTCGTTGGATTCTCCTTAACCCTAAGTGCAAAAGATATCTCCTGTCCATTTTTGCTCTACTGATTTCCTTCTTTGCCTTACTCCTTCTTTCTTTTATTCTTCTAAGCATTCTCTCGATCTCTCCTGCCTATACCAGACAAATGCTACCTCTTTTTAATTCACCAAAACCGTGATATATCCAGTCACCCAGAATTCTCTGCCCCTCCCATTCTTTCCTATTACGCGAACAGGAATATACTGTCTCTGGACTGTCGTTATCCCATTTCTAAATCCTTCCAAGTGAACAGCCGTCACTTCACCTGCGAACATCTGCAATCAATCAGTTTCTGGAAGTTCTTGCAGAATTCTGTCAAAATAAGGTTTCCTACAGTTTAGAGCTTCAACTGTTAGATCTGCTCTTCCCTTTTTCATCACTATTTTAAAGTAAATAGAATTATGGTCACTGGCCCTAAGGTAATCCCCTACTCACATCTGGTTCATCTACAATCTCTTATTTCCGAAGAATAGGTCACGTTTTGCACCTTCTCCAGCAGGTACATCCACATAATGACGCAGAAAATTTTTCTTGTTCACTCTCAACAAATTCTTCTCCATCTAAATGCTTCACACTATGGCAGTGCCAGTCGATTCTTGGAAATTTATAATCCTTACCATAAACGCACGATTATTCTTGAAGATAACTGAAATCACCTTACAAATTTGCTTCTCAATTTCCCGCTTACTATTAGGGAGTCGATAATTCACTCCCAATAAGGTGATCATCACTTTCTTATTTCTCAGTTCCGCCTAAGTAACTTCACTGGAACATTTCTGGCAATATCATCAGTACAGCTATAATGCTAAACCTTATCAAATACGCCACTCCCTGTCCGCTCTTGACTCCCTTTCTATCCTTTATATCACATTTGTATCCTGGAGCATGAAGGTGGGAGTTGTGTCCATACCTGAGCTACATTTCTGTAATTGCTATAAAATCCCAGTCCCATGTCCCTAACCATGCACTGAATTCATCCGGCTTCTCAGGTAGGTCTCTTGCATTGAAATAAAGTCAGATTAATTTATTAGTCCTACTTTGTTTTCTGCTTTGTTGCTGCCTCTCCTGAGTATTTGGCTCGTTTCGTTTCTCACCGGCATCAGTCTCAGTTTGATCACTTTCCTCAGTATCTCCCTTAGTCTCACCACCACACCCCCTTTCTATTTTAAATACTCCCGAGCAGCTCTCGCAAATCTCCCTGCCAGTATATTAGTTCCCTCGTTCAGCTGCAGTCCGTCCATCTTGTAGAGGTCACTTCTATCCCTGAAGAGATTCCAGTAATCCAAAAATGTGAATACTTCTTCCCTACACCATCTCTTTAGCCATGCATTCATCTGCCCTTTCATTCGATTCCTACCCTCACTACCTCATCGCACCGGGAGTAATCCAGCTACCACGACCCTCTCGGACCTCTTTCTAAATTCCTGCCAAACATTTTATGCTCTCTTCAGAATCTCATCGTTTTGTCTTCCTACGTCATTGGTACCTCCTCCTAGTATCTCTCCACTTTGAGACCATTCCACATCCTCTCTGAGACATCCTTGATCCTGACAACAGGGAGGTGACACACCATTCTGATTTTTCGCCGCTGGCCACAGAAACGTCTATCTGTGCCTCCTGTTATACAGCCCCCTGACATAATCGATCGCTTGGAACCTAACGGAACACTCATTACATTAGTGTCTGTATTAATACCAGCAACTTCGTACATTCCCCTGAAAGTCCATCAATACCTATATTTTGAGAAACAGCTTACTTGTTATTAATGGGAATAACCACAGAAGACCACTGTACTGCCACCTACATCTCCTACCTTTCCTGGAACCCACCCATCTGCCTGACAGCATGTGCGGCTTTCTCCCTTCCTATAACTGCCATCTGTCACATCCCCTCGCTCTTGTAAATTGCGTCTACCGGACGCTCCAACTGATCCTTTCCTTCTATCAGGATTCTCAACCAATGACATCTCTTGCAGTTATGATCCTCAGTAACACCTAAACCCTCCTGAAACTTTCACATCCAATAAGAAGTATGAAGGAACCGAAACTACAATGGTCATTCTAAAAGTTGAAAGATTTAATTTGCATTCATTCGATATTACATTCCGTGACACTGCAATCCTGGTGCTAGAAATTCTGTATCTTATGATTCTGCTCCACAACAAACTGATGAAGAAGCAGCGTTTCGAAGGCTTGTGATTCCAAAATAAATTGTTGAACTATATCCTGTTATTGTGTGATTTTTAACATTGTCCACCCCAATCTAACACCAGCACCTTCAAATCAAAAATATCCACACAGTTTGTCATTCTCCTTTCCATACACTTTAAGTAATTTTGTTTTGATTATCAACACGTTAAATTTAGCAGATTATAGAAACGTGTTGACTTGATCCAGAACTGATCCTGACTCCGTCTGAGACCTATGTCACATCTGTTGGTGTGACCAGTGGAGTGCTGGGACTAGAAATGGAAACAGGAACAGGAAGGGAACGATCGACTGTTGAGCTTAACGTCAGTGATGGATAAGTTATCTGAGGGCATTCTGATGGTTAGGATTCATATGCCTTTGGAAAAGCAAGGACTGATTAGAAGCAGTCAGCATGGGTTGGGCTGTGGAAAGCATATGTCATTAAATTGATTTAGTTTTTTGAAGGGGTGACAAAGAAGATTTCTGAAAGCACTTTGGCAGACATTGTCTAAGTGAACGTCAGCAAAGTGTTCTTAAGATTCCGATTGGTAATCAGACTAGAAACGATCGGTCACATTGGATGCAGGGGAGCGAGGTAATCGGATTCAAAATTGGCTTCAAGGAAGAGGGTCGTTCTTCTCAATGGAGGCCTGTGACCAGGGGTATTCTGCAGGAATCAGTACAGAGTTCACTGCATTTCATGTTTCATGTCAACTATGTGAACATGAATATCGGAGGCATGGTTAGTAAATGATCAGATTACATCAAAATGGTGGTGTAGTGGACAGTGAAGATGATTACCTCAGTGTAGAGCGGAACGATAATCACATGGGCCAATGAGACAAGGAGTGGCAGTTGAAGTTTATTTTCGATAAATATGAGGATTTATATTTTTGAAAGGCAAATTAGAGCTGGAATTATACACTGAATGCTATGGACATGAGGAGTGTTGCTGAATAAATAGAAGATGGCTGCAGGTGTACAGTTCCCTGCAAGTAGAGTCGCAGGTCGAGAGAGTAGTGATGAACGCATTTGGGATACTTGCTCTAATTGGTGAGAGTACTGACTATATGAATTGCTACGGCATATTGCACCTGTATAGGACGTTCGTGAAGCCACTTTAAGAATATTGCATACAATTAGGCTGCCTCTTCTAAAAGAACAATGTTGTCATACTTGACAGGGGGCAGAGAAGATTGAAAAGAATGTTCAAGAACAGGAGGGTTTGAGCTACAGGGAGAAGCTGAATAGGCAGAGGATTGGCCCCTGGAGTATCTAAGGCAGAGGAGTGACGTTATAAAGATTTATAAAGTCTTGACAACAAGTTTTGTTTCCCAAGAAAGTGGAGTCCAAAACCGTATGCCATAGGTTGAAGCTGAGCACGGAAAGATTTAGAAAATATATTCGAGAAACTTTTTTCACGTCGAAAGTTGTGCTTGTACGGAAAGTGCTGTCAGAGGAAACAGTGAAGGTTGACCCAGTTACACTTGGAAAAATGATTACGACAAATGCCCCACACCTCTCTCGGCGCCATGTTCACAAGCCTCATTCCTGGAGAAAGGTTTTTGACCGAAACTTCGATTCTCCCATTGCTCTGATGCTGCTTGGCCTGCTGTGTCTTTTTCAGCACCACACTCTCGACTCTTATCTCCAGCATCTGCTGTCCTCACTTTCTTCTATCTATTCGTCATGCACAGGTTGGACGAAAGGATCTGCTTCCGTGTTGGATGCAGTTCTGATTCTATAAGAGGGTTACAGTGAAGTTCGAAAAGAACCATTGGAATGCAGTTCTCTTCCCGAGATGTTTATCTTGCCTTTGTGCTAAGATTGATTTAAAACTGCATAAGTGAAGTATTTCACATGCAAGTGAATCGCGGATTCACACAAGAAAGTTGGCTGAGCGCACCATCTGGTCAGCCTAAGTGCCGAGTTGAAAAGGCTGAAAGTGTCAAGTGACCCACTCCTGCTCCTCTGTGAGGATCAGTTCTGGATCAAGTCAACACGTTTCTATAATCTGCTAAATTTAACGTGTTGATAATCAAAACAAAATGTGACTGGTGAAATTACTCAGCATAAAGCAAAACACCATTTATTTAAGTACCACAGATGAAATGCAAACAAATAAATAGTATTTTCGATGAAGGCATCTCGATTGGAAAACATAATAGATACCAGATACAGTATCTATCACGAATTAAAACTTCCAATCAAGGTACCTCCCCCAAACACACCACTTGGCAAAAAGGAAAACTCAGACACGTATTCTCAAAAAGAGTTCTTCAATCCAGGAGGAAAAATTTCAACAGAAAATCCAGAGAGAGTAGCAGCCAGGAGATATTCACAGATAATGGAGCAGAAGCTGCAGAGAGAGACTGCTCCACGTTTTTCTTTGCATCTCCAGTGTTCTTGGTGCACACATGGACTTTAACGTGGTTTCCTGGCTGTAAGGAGGGAAGCAATACTTTTTGTGTGAATCCTCTAGGAGATATCTCCGCCGAGAAAACAGACTGGTGCTCTCCATGTCGATGAGAAGCCGGTGGGAATGGCTAACTGTTTCAGAATGAAGTTATTGTGGCTGCTGTCAGGACTGTGTAAATACATGATGCTCATTGCAGATTGACACACACCGAGTGCATATTAATGTGGGGAGAGTTTACTCAGAGCCTCTACCTCTCTCAATAACCATGGAGCTCACAGAGCTACACGATTTTAGGAAATCCGAATTAAACTGATGAATGAGACTCTAAATGCAAATAATGATAGTATTGTTCATGTTGATCTTGTCAAGTGCACGTTCTGTGCAGTGAAACTATGTGCGTTACTTTGTTCAAATTTCAACTCACCCTATGACCTGTATATTTTTGCTGACCATGATCTTCCTATCCTGCTCACAAGCAATGTACTTTTATCACGGTATTCGGGTACATGTGACAATAAATCAAATCAATCATCCTCAGTTTGGAATTGGAATTCTCATCGTATCAATGTCTCTTTTGGAAATACATGATCCTCAGCAACACTCAACATTCAAAGTAACCATCTCTTCTTCTCTCACAGGGCTACAGGTTAAGCTTTCAGTTTCTTTCCACTCTCCTCGTGGCACGAATATCAGTGACGATGACAAGGAGATCACTCCCTTCAAACGTGATCAAAAATAAAGTGTTCGCCACTTGGGATTCATGACAGGCAGGTAACAAGCAATCCGCAATCACGATGAGCGACGAGCCACGCTCAGCTGTCCCTAGTCACCATACACTCTGATGACAAGAACTACACCCAGGCAGGGGTCGATGCGTCTGCAAAGAAATTGCTCATCTCGACAAATATATGCACAACCATTGTAACAGGCACACGAGCGACAAATCTTTGCACAAAACTTGAAGTCAAATCTGTGTGCATGCCCCAAATAAACGCTCATCAAGGTCCAACAATTGCAGGCAGATCGTTTTACGTATGTACTTCAACCATCTTACAATGAAGGACAACATACCACATAATGTAAGGTTTGTGAATTTTTGTAGCTCATGTTGAGGTTTAGGGGGTAGGATTGCTTGCTGAGCTGTAGGTTTGATATCCAGACGTTTCATTACCTGGCTATGTAACATAATCAGTGGCGAAATCCAAGTGAAGCGAAGCTGTTGTCGCCTGCTTTCTATTTATGTCTTTCTCCTGAATGGGATTCCTGGGGCTTGTGGTGATGTCGTTTCCTGTTCGCTTTCTGAGGAGTTGACAGATGGCATCTAGATCGATGTGTTTGTTTATGGCGTTGTGGTTGGAGTGCTAGGCCTCTAGGAATTCTCTGTCATGTCTTTGCATAGCCTGTCCCATGATAGATGTGTTGTCCCAGTCGAAATGGTGATTTTTTTTCATCCGTGTGTGGCTATTCAAGAAGAATGGATACTCAAAAAATACAGTGCGCAGATTCCTCAAGAACAAACCACGGCAAGCAGACAAAGATCAGCCAGAAACCCTAACCACCTCACCATATATCAAAGAAGTTTCAGAAATGACAGCCAGACTACTAAGACCCGTCAGAATCTTAGTAGCACACAAACCCACCAACGCTCTCAAACAAAAATGAACAAACTTAAAAGACCCAGTACAACACGTGGACAAAACCAACGTCATCTACAAAATTCCATGCAAGGACTGCCACAAACACTACGTAGGACAAACAGGAAGAAAGTTAGCCACCAGGTTACACGACCACCAGTTAGCCACAAAACCCACGATACTCTCTCCCTCGTAGCACTACACACGGTTGAAAAAAAAAACACCATTTCGAACGGGACAACACATCTGTCCTGGGACAGGCTAAGCAAAGACGTGCCAGAGAATTCCTAGAGGCCTGGCACTCCAGCCACAACGCCATAAACAAACACATAGATCTAGGTACCATCTATCATTCCCTCAAAAAACGAACAGGAAATGACATCATCACAAACCCCAGGAACCCCATCCAGGAGAAAGATATAAATAGAAAGCAGGAGACAACAGCTTCGCTTCACTTCGAGGTCGCCACTGATGATGTCACCTAACCAGGTAATGAAACGTCTGGATATCAAACCTACAGCTCAGCAAACAGATGTATGCCCTATACTACATAATGCACCAAATACTTCCAACCCGATCTGTACGGTTTTTTGCTGACTCATGACTCATGCATGTCCTTTTGAATAACCCTTTCGAACCTCGCACCATTGAATCAATCCGAAATGAGATGGATACTATCTGCTGCTCACAACCAAATCATGCATCTGCCTTTCAAATTGCTGTGGCGCCAACACTGATACATGTGATATCCAATGAGTAACTGCCTTCAGTCCTGACCAGGGTGCGGTTATCTGTAGTTTCTCCACTAAATAATTCTCACTTCCTTTCGTATGTTCCCCCTTACGCACTGGCTTTCTCTCAACTGTAGGCAACCATGTGAACGTATTCTGTAAATTCAAATGCAGCACTCCTACTGCTTTTCATTTGTTGATGATGCAACGACGACAAACTCCACGGGTTTCTGAAAGATGATTTACCTTTTGTGTCGTTAAGCTGACTCGGTCTGCCATGTTATATGCTGATTCTCCATGTGTCTGTTTTTCATTTTGCTTCGAAAATATTCTAATATTTTGCTCATAATTAACACCAAGCTGCCCAATATTTAGTTTTGTTCAGCTTTCCCACCCATTCCCCTTTAAAATATTTCAGGATACAATATCTTCTTTACAATTTTCTGGAACCCGAATTTCCAGATTCTACAGCTAGTTGAAGGATGTTCCACAATTCTTTCTTACATCATTAAAAACAAACATTTGGATAAGTCCAGAAATCTGAAAATTTTGGAGTGATAAAGGCCAAGTACAGGCAGGTTCGTTTAGGATTATGGTTATTATGAACTGATTGGATTAAAGCGTCTGCTTCTGTGCTGTGTGAATCTATTACTCTGTCGTTAACTCTATTGCCATCTCCCTGAACACTCGGCGATGGGGTGCATGCGGTGAGTATCTTACCCAAGCTTGAATTCAATTAGTTTTTGGACAGCTTTTCTTTTGTATTTCTAATCTCACAATTTCTAATTTTCACCAGTCACTCTATAGGGTCAAACTTCTGGCAGATGTTCTGTATCTTCATTTGTGGAGCTAGAACTATTGTTTTCCCGTCAGCGAGGGGCAGCAATAGACATTGTGACCGTGTGAATACATCAAAGCACTCCATCAGCAAGATAATGTCCATGATAACCACTCCTGCTCGGAAAATTCCAGGATCTCAAAAGTTGAATGAAACTGTTATTTCATGGTCGCTGACAGTACAGTCGTCTGCCTCGTCTGAGGTCACAGTTTATGCTGAAATAGAAGACACAAAGCTGTGTCATTTAAGAAACAAACCAGCTTCACAGTTTCCAACTTGTATAGTTCCAGAGAGAGACATGAATAAGTCTGTGATCAAAGTATTTAAACTGGGGGAGTGACCAAAAGAGAACTGCAACAGCAAGTAATAGATGATGGTTTACTTACGAACAGCACTGGAGCAGTAGTGAAGACTGGGAATATTGTGGCGGTAGTAGTGGACAAGTTGAGTGATGCAGGGAATATGGAGAAATAAATCAACTCAGGTTCAAATTGGCCACGGTGATTATGAAAATTTTTGTTCCTCTCCAGGCACTTGTAAGTGAAGGAAATGCATCATATGGAATTGGCATTGACTTTGTGATTTGAAGCGAATACAATAGCTTACTTTTTTGCCAAATATAGAGAATAGACATAATGATCGCGTTAAAAATGATTTACAGAATTGATACATGCAATGAGACAGACTTACCTGGAACACCAACAATAGCGAGGATGGGATAGTAACCTGCCTGAATAATCATCAGTACACATTCTATCCGAAAAGATAACCATAACCAATCCTTAGAAATACAGTGAAGACCCCAGGATAAACTCCTGACCATTGGTGGAACATTCCAGTCTAATGTTATCAGATTATGGTCCATTTTGGAACACTCCAGTCTAGTTCTCAGATTCTGATCTCTCCCACTCTCTGGAGTTGCTGATCACAATCGTGTTGATGATGCTACTGCTGCTGATACTATGGGATAACACATTGAAACAAACCACCTTTTCATAAAAAAGTTAAGTACTCTCGTGACACAGTTCGGTTCCATGGAGACTGAAATCAACCACAGTCACTGAACAAACAGTTCCAGTTAACCCTTTTCACAATAACCCTTATAATGTAACCTGATCTGTGTGGGATGATAACATCGTCTGCTATTGGTCTTATTGCCCTTTTCCATTTATTTTAGCAAATGTTTGAGCGAAAGGAGAAAGGTGATGCTTTCTCTTCACAGGCTGAATTCTTCTGCTGCGTGATCCACATGCATTGATCCATGTAATTGTATTCCTAAAGGCCAATTGAAATGCTGTCACTATACTGAAATCTCCTCTATCACAACAGCTGTCAATCTAAAAACTGCCTCTTGGCACAACTACCCTGAACACGTATAAAAATACACAAGTGTGAATGTCTCTGAACTTCCCTCATACTGCTTCATTAAGGCAACATTGACTCTTTAACACAATGGATTTTCATCATTTGCCTGTAAAGCTGTAAACATCATATTGCACGGTTTGCATATACTTTGCTCAGATTTTCTGACCTTCGACCAGAAGTAAATTTTACATTTGCAATGACCTAGTTCATGAGGATTTAAGAGTCACAGCCAGAATATGTGTGTCATTGGTTTAGGGATAGAAAGGAATAGGAGATAGTGGCTGTGGAGAATGGAAAGTGATAAAGTGCCTTCTCACAGTCACCAATATCTTTTTGATAGACAGAATCAAATAAAATACAGGGAGAGAACAGAACAAACTTGGAACAAGGAATGGCGCGTGGAAGTGTAAACAAATCAGGTTAATTTGAAATAGAATGTAGGAAAATGATTTAATGCAAACTGCTTAATGTGTTTTTGAAGATAGATAAATTTGTCTACATGTGCACAAGACCGTGAGAATGAACAACAGAGATACAGTCACAAAAAACATGATCCATGAGATTTACAATATTTATAAAACATTAAAACATCCCTTAATTCTGTGTTGATGCCTTAACGTTCCCCTTTTCTGGGATTCCATACTGGAAACTCGCATTATTATTAAAATGTGTCTTGTAAATTCTTGCTTCTGTTATCTGAAGCTATTTCAGTTAATCCATTTTTTACCTGGTATGTTCTGTCAACAACTGCTGTTTGTCATATTATTCCAGAGAAATGTTGTTGCTTCAAACACAACACTTGAACATGTTCCCCTGTTGTGCAAACACCTTCCAAAATATCACAGTACATGGGCATTGCCAAAAGGAATAGGAAGTCTGTCGAATTTTGTCAATGACCTCGTTTTTTGATATTTTATTTATTTTCTCCTCGTCTATATTCTGTCTCTTTCTTTTTCTCTTTGTACGTAATTAATTAATCTTCTAATCGTTCTCTGTATCCCAGCTCTGAACTCTCCCCCTCTCAGTTTAAACCTGTTGCTAACTCTTGGATGAGAAGCGATTATACTTATTCAAATTAAAGACAAGCACAAAAGGGAGCAGCTGGCCAGTGATAACTGAAAGAGGGAACAGAGCAGGGTAGACGGTGAACCAGAAATGGTAGGAGTTGCTCGGGATAAATCAGATGCACAGCTTAAATTCATCCCAAGGAGACAAAACGTACTCAGTGGAGGACAAGATAATATGGAGTGATAAGGGTTTCAGAGACAACAATTAACCAATCGCAAAAGCATACAATCTGCTGACGATTATTAGCAATCCAGAGGATGAGGAAAACTTTCAATACCAGCGGACAATAATAAATGAAAGCAATGGGAGAAGGGGATGAAATAGTATAGCCAGCCTGTTAAGAATATTACAGAGATTTGTAAGAGGGATTTAGATAAATAACAGAGAAGAGAGGGAAGTAAAAGGAAACAAACCGTTGGAAAATGAGTCTGGAGTACTTATGCGAAATAATGAAATGGCAGAGTATTTGAATAGAAACGTCTGCATCAGGTTTTCATGGTCCAGCCTGACGGGACTTCGAGAGCGTCAGGAGGCAGAGGTGAGTTTATAGACGATGACTAAATAGAAGGTGTTGAGGAATCGCAAAGTCATGAAGGCAGATATATCACCCAGTCCGGATGGTCAACACGTTGGGTTTCTGAGGTGAAAGCTGAGGTGATCATCGAGGCATTGCTGATGATCATTCTGGAATCGATGGAGTCATGGAGAGTCCCAGAGGACTGGAAAATTGAACGAAAACACCTCAGCCCGATTAAGGAAAGTGGGACGCAGAAAACAGGATGTTACATGTATCTAAGAAATTTAAAACTGTTGTTAAGAAGTAAGAACGCCAGATATTTGACTCACACTTCATTTCTTCACAAGCGAACAAAGACATTCCGGATGAAGCATAATTTCACTTGCACCATTCACAAGTGAATTTGCACCCAATTTACAAATGTTTCTCTTTCACCTCAAATAAAAGCTGATTTGCGTTTTGCATTCTGCCTCCATGCCATTTGTTTCACGTCATCGCTCCTCCAACTCCCTAAAGGTATAACAAGTCAAATTTCCTTTCGTTTTCAATTCTGAAGAAGTATCACGCTGGACTTGAAACGTTAAGTCTATTCCCTGTCTCCAGACATGTTAGCAGACCTGCTAAGTTTCTCCAGAAATTGATTGTCGAGTAGACATATTAAGTCAAACAAAGAAATGTGGACCATATAAATCTGAATCAATAGCTAAACGTGCTGGAGAAACTGGGAGATTTGAATCAGGGTCACTATACCGAAAGATTAAATCTGTTTCCACTCCACAGATGATACCAGGCCTGCTTACTTCTCTAGCAATTTCAGTTTTTCAACAAGTTCCAAATGTAAGCATCAAAGCTGCTCAAACCACTCGTGCAACAAAAGCGCCATCCACCGGGAAGTGAACAATACCACAAGTGCACATTTCCATTGGTTCTGGAACGACGGAAGACTGACATCACTGCCACTACTGAGCTTTTAATCATACTCAGGGAGAGAAACAGAGGGAAACACCTTCCCTGTATACAGCGAAAATAGCACTTCAGGAAGGGATAATAATCAGAAGATTACGTTAAAGTATTTTGTGCAATGAAAGAAACTGGTAGTGTTACACCATGGAGAGATCCTCAGCGGTGAATATATTAAAATGAAAGTTTGACTATATCAGAAACCAAAGTATATCACTGAGTACAGAGCTGATGGGAAAACGGATCTCAGTGTGAATTAACGACAACAGCGGAATTGCACTGCGGAGAATGAACCTCAAACTGTGTATTAATGTGGTGCTGTGCACCACAGCAGCAGCAGAAACAGAATTGTGTTCAATGATAACCTGTTCTTTATGCCTGGGATATTCCATCAGTCTACCATTAGCATCAAGCCGGTCTATGGTTCAGTGATGAGTGTGAGTGAACATGCCAGGGTCAGGAGCATGTGAACCTGAAGTTGATGGCAACCCGTCAATGTGACCGCCTTTAAATGCATACATTCAAAACAGCAGAACTGACATCTGACAGAGAAGGCGAAACGTTTCCACAACTAACAGATCAGCTCGAAGCTCGCAGTTGTGCCACATCCAGTCATCAATAATGCTGAAACCTTTTAAAAACTCATTCGAGAGGAGGGCTGCCCAAATATTCCCAACCTATATAATGTAAAAACCCTGTACAGCAGTATAAAGGACGAGGATGTAGTATCTGCACCACCCTCATGAAGAAGCCTTGATTGGATGATTCACCTCACCCCTGTCATGATGTCCACAGAATCACAGACTCCTGTCTTCACCCAATTCAATGCACTGCACACGACATGACAAAACAGCTGAACACAGCAGATACGACAATATAATAGGGCCTGACACTGTTCCTGCGTTAGGGGTGAAGAATTATGATGCATAGCAACTCATGCCCCTGAGGAGTTTGTTTCCTTCCATTTCCAACTCTGACATCTACCTGGTAATGTGAAAAATTGGTCAGCTATGTCCAGCCGGTAAAATGAGAATAATTATAATTCCACTAATTAGCACACCCTCAGTCCCATCACGACAGTCAAATTGATGGAAGTTTTTTTTGACAGAGCTGTGAAGCAGCACAGAAATAACCTGCTCAGTGCTGTTTCCGACAGGTCTCCATTTGGAGATGTCGCAGCTTTGGAAATGTCACTGGATTCCTAATCCAGACCAGGCGAATACTTTACTAGTTGGTGCAAGTCAGAAAAATCAATCGACTTTCGAAATCAAAAATCTGTTGTCAGTAATATTGACTTTAAAACAAATATCGATTGAGAACAACAATTTGCTTCAGCAGTGTAGTTTCAGGAAGCAAATCTCCAGTGCTTCTTGTTCTGACCAAAAATTGAGGCAAGACAGACAGACGTGGGATAATCTCTTCAATGGTCTCTGAAACGGCCAACAAAGACACTCAATTGTATCAAAGTGCTCAAAGGTCTTGTCGTTCAAAATCGGACAGAGCAACTGGCACCAGCCTCAGTTCCAAAAGGGAATAGGAAACACAGTCCTGTCCACCCTGCAGAGACCTCCTCCCTTATTTCTGACAGCTTGTGACAACATTTGCAGAGCTTTCCTACAGACAACGCAGAAACATCGGAAAGTATTAGACCAATCAACATATTAAGCCTCCCCACTCTCGTTCATGTTTGAACATCTCCTCACTGCACTTTTTGGACACAATGTCCATGTCCATTAATATGATTAACAATCAGAAACTACGAAATAGGATCAGCTGTATTTTATTTCGTGTTTAAAATGTGCTAAAGGATTCAATTTTGCAATGGCCGATCCCCATCTGTGTATGATATTCGTCGTCGCTCCCATCCCTTTCGTGTTTAGAAATCCTTATTGTATTCAGTTCCTTCGCTCGACAACCTTACGTTGCAGAGAATTCTCCAAGTTCGCCAGTCTCTGAGTGAAGACATTTATTCTCATCTCAATGCAGTGTAGCCTGCCTGTACCTAATACCGTGGCCAGTTGTTTTAGACGTCCCAGCCTGGGGAATTATCATCTATGCTACCAATCTTCCTCACCCTGTCAGAGCTTTTTGTATTTCACTGAGATCACCACTCATTTTCCTCAACGCCATGGAATATAAGCCCTTTCCACCCAAACACTGCTCCCAAAACAAACCTGTCATTCTGCAGGTCCAGTCTGGTCATCCTTCACTGCACACCTTCAATGCCAGATTTGTCTGTTTTGGGTTCGGAGACCAAAACTGCACACAATATTGCACAATGTTCGAGATGAGGTCTCACCAAAAGCTTGTAAAGCTGCAGTAAGCTATTTTTATTCCTCTACTCACTTCTCCTTTCAATGAAGGTTTTAACCATTTGTCTTCCTGCCTTATTTTTGTCCCTGCAATATTAATTTCAGTGACTGGTGTTGAGGGAGATCCATATGCTTTTCAGGTTAAAAGCGGCCCACTTGGTGGTCTATGAATATTGTCAGAATCGACTTCTCGATTCAGAACTCGCTGCCTTGCATGTACTTCAGATGCCTGCGCAGAGTAATTTAAAAATAATCGGGTATGTAGGTCCTATAATAGATCAAAATTTCCCACCAATTCAGATTTTCAAATGGTAGGCTGCTCTTCTACTTCTTTTCCAAAAAAAATGCACAAAGTCACATCTAATTCCGTTGTTCTTCATCTGGCGTATATCTGCCCATTCACTGTAATTTTTTCAGTCACCTTCGAGCTTTTTTTTAACATCTTCTTCACCCAGTCATAACCCCAGCTGTATCCCATTAAAAGACTTGGATATATTACATTTGATTCCCTCTGCCAAATGTGTGGTGTGAATTGTGAGCAGACGAAACCCAAGCACCAATCTCAGTATATTCGGGGAGCCTTCCACTCGCAAAAACACCCATTTTTGCCTTCAACTGGTTCCTGTTAGGTCTGCCATTATAAAGCCATGTTCATATGTTGTCTCCAATCACATATGCTTTTATTTTACACAGTAGGTTTGGGGTTCCATCAAAAAACATCCCGAAAATCCAAATGAATTCCATCGATTGTTCTTCCACAATTTGTGGAAAGGATGGTTTCTCAAAAATTATACACATTTGATAAATTTATATTTACTTTTTCTCTGCCCGTTAATTTCAGTCCCAATTATTCGTCCAAATCAGTTTACTTACTAGAGACACTGTATTTCATTTTTCAACAAATTTAGATGTTCTCCTTTTGCTGGGTTGTTTTTTTATCTTCATATCGGTTTCTGTTAAGACGGCACTGAAGTAATCGCTTCATAGTTCTGCAATTTTCCGTTCTCCATTATCCTTTGTCTGGTTTCAGACTATCAGGAAGATGCAATTAATTTCTTATTTTTCCATTGACATACGTTTAAAAGCTAGTACATTTATCTCTTATAACCTTTGCTGATGTACTGTCCAGAAACACAATAATTCCTATCTTAAACTGATCAGTGAATCATTTTCCACAATCATATACTCCCATTCACTAAAATCATCGATGTCAATGTGTTGCAAAACCTTGACAAGATTCAGTTTTAGGACTTCTTACAGACAATTGCTAGGCAATGACCATTTACAACAGCAGATACTCTAATCATCTTCCATTGACATTCAAGGGCATTTTCATCACTGAAGTCGCCACTATAAACACGTGTATAGTTACATCATCCAGATTCTGAAATGAACCAGCCTTAAACCCATATCACTACAAGAGGCCAGAGGCTCGGAATTCTTCAGTGACTTCACAAAGTCGGATGTGGACGTGCCAATATTGAAATCGGTTGGACAACGTCGGAAGTCAGCAACACCAGGCTATTGTTGAACAGGTTATTTGAAATCACAAACTTACTTAGCGTTATCCTTGAGAGGGTCAGACGCTGCTATTACGGGACATGATGGTGTGGGGAGAGACTCATGTATTTTTTTCTACTTATTAGTTTGCTGTTGGAGTAATCTTCATTCCCTGTGTTCTCCATCATGCTTCCCCTGGACCAGAGTCGTACCATTGCCCCCATTATGCTGTCGACAAGTTCGTGGAGGTTAGTGACATCTTGTAAGGACACAGACACAGTATTCATTCACGAACAAAAAACCGAAATTGCTGGAAGAGCGCAGCAGATCTGGTAGTATGTGTGAAGTGAAATCAGAGTTACCATTTCGGGCCATTTCGAGTCTGATTCTTCCTCAGAACCGTCAGTCGTTTTCACAATGTGAACCGAATGGTGCCAGCCTGTTTGCAGGTGTCCTCGCTTTTGCTACTCACTGTAAAGCCAGTTCTAGTGCAGATTGATTTATGGGTTTACGAGATATGTGCGAACTGTGGAGGAGAGCATCTCGACCATTACTTCCCTTCTTCAGAGTGAAACCTCACACTCACACCTGAATCTCAGAGACACAGAAAACAGTGCGCGTTGTCCAGTTCACAATGGACCCAGCTGGCTCTCGCCAATCGGAAAAAAAGGTGCGGGGCTGGTGGAATGGACGGCAGAGGTTGGGCCTCCAAGGAATTGAAGCGTCGGTGCGTGGCTCGATGTTCACACGTCACTAAGCTTACCGCCAGTGATTAAAAGCAGTTGCAGCACGACAATGATGTACTGATGAGTGCACTGTATGCACGAGCCGGTAAAGGGGGACACAGACGGAGATCGGAATGAAACTGATGTCAGTGCAGTCTGTGAGGTTTTATAGACAATTGTGTACCAACATAGATCAGAATTTGAACTTTCCATCTCCGCCTTTGCAGTAAACGGGAAAAGGGTTCCCGGGCCTCAGGAGGCGTGTGGAAAAGGTCACTGCATCTCTCTTGTTTGTGGACAATGCCTCGGGGGTTTATGGGAGAATGGTCATTGATTTTCATCAGAGTTGGAGGATGGGGAATGGGGTTGGGGCAGGAGGATGGGGCTGGGGCTGAAGAGTGGGGATGACTGTTACAAATCATGGAGTGAGCAAAAATGTTTCATGTGGTTATGTGCAACATGGCACATGTGCTGTTTTCCTTTGTCACAGGAAAGAGTAATAAGATAAAGATTTGTCTCTTCTGTCAGTGATGGACTTCTTTTTCTCTAATCACCTTATAAAGTGTTTGAATTTGGAAGGTTTTGGAAATTACAAACAGACATCACGCAGATACTCTTTACACCAAGATATGAACATCATAACACTTATGACTGTGGGAGGAAATATGTTATTTCAGGTATTTCAAGTGACTTCAGGTTCAACACAACTACTCTTTGTTGCCCTCTGAACGCAAGCAATCAGTCGGAGCTATTAGGGATAGACAACAAAGACGGGCATTCCAAATGATGTCCATGACATAGAAAGAGTTGAACTGTTTCGAAAGCAATTTCTGCTTCATTACAAACTACGTCTGCGTTGGCCTCTCTCAGAAAGACAACACAGGGAGAGCTCATGCTAATCCAAATGTAAAGCATACAACATGAAGTACAAGGGGGATAAGGTCGATATACACTGCTTTGGAAAAATGGACGAAAATATAGTTCCTTTGTTCATCACTTTAGTTTGAAAATGTATCTGTGAAAACACAATATCATTTTGAGAACTGAAATAGTAAGTTTGGTGGCAAAGATTGGAAAATAGAATTCGAATTTGGTTTTATTGACATGCGTGCTCAAGTACGGAAGACAGGAGTAAACTGAACAGTTTCAAACGTCCACGTTTCATACTGACATTTTCGCTAGAAGATACGAAAGTACAAAATGTTAGATAAAGAGTCGAGAAGTTACCAAGATAAAAGTGATAACTGGATGGTTCTTGTCCCTAATAGAAATGAGAATCAACGACTAAAACGCAAATAATCCAATTTTATCGTGAAATCTGTAAAACATAGGACAGAGGATGAATGAAATAGTAATTCCAAGTATATAAGTTAGGATTTGAATCCATGTTTCCAACAGCTTAGATCAGGTGGTGTGCAGTCGCCACCATTTCCAATGCATCAACTGAGGAGTTTTCTGGGTAATCAAAGAAGGAGGACGGAGGAAAACTTTGGCTACAAGAGTTTTTCCTTTATTGAGGTTTATTTCATTGTTAGAGTTCATTTCTTTGTTTCTTGATGTAGTAATCTCTGATTTATAAGTTGTTGGCTTGAAGAAACTAATTATGAATGAAATAAACTAATATTGTACATAGCTCACACTACTGGGTTTAGTAAAATACACCATCCTGATTAGTTGTCTGTTGCCGAGTTTTATGTTGTATGCACTCAGAGATCTGTTGCTCTACCCGCCGTCATGCCTCCATCCATTAACATTTCCATTTCTCTCACTTTCCCATCCTCATGCAACTCCCCTGCCCCCTGGTAGCTCTAGGATTCAACTCCAATGTGTAAGTGTCCAGACTTGCAGTTTACAGATTGGTCGAATTTATGGCTCATTCGGAAGACAATATTGTTTTAACTTGACACCTGTAATGTCAAGGCTTACACGACCATGGGCCAAGTTTAATCAAATTGGGATCAGAACAGTTAGGTGGTTATTTGCTTTACTGGCAATGATGGAATGGCAACAATTGGTTGTCATGCCAACATTGCCCGCAAATTTGGAGTTTATTTTGGAAATTTCGTCTAGCTATTTATGGTTCAGTATAAACCAGTTCGAATACACTTGTTACGATAAGGCCATGACCCTATCCATTAATTAAACTAAACATCTGGAAAAGCTTACCGCTCCTCGAAATCTGTAAAAATATGAGTGATAGATAACTTCCAATTTCCACTGTTTAAAGAAAGCAAAGTCAATTGGTCAATAACCTACAACTATTTAAAACATTACACATCTTTTCTCTAAAATGCTTTTATCTACTTCCAACTCGATTGTTAGAATTAAAGAAATACGCACCAAGTTATTTTCAAAGCCAAACAACGGTTGCTGTCAGGAGTACCTTTCTTCATTTGGCTGGAGGATCTTCCTGGGTCGTCTTCCTATTTTTTACAGCGAGGATATTTCATGTCAAACAAATACATCTGATACTGAGTGTTTTTGATTGACCGTCTTCCGCGATAGCAGTTACTCTCTTGATGACAGTTAATCTGTCTAACTTCGAACATTTCTTTTTTTTTAAATGTAATCAAGAGTGTGGTGCTGGAAAAGTATAGCCGATCAGGCAGTATTCAAGAAGCAGGTGATTTGACGATTCGGACATACGCCCTTCATGAGAAATGAGGCTTGTGGGCTGGGTGACTTAGAGATAAATGGGACGAGGTGGGGCTGGGACGAAGGTGCGACACTGCTAGAGGCACAGCGCAATATCTGTCGAATGTGGATGGATACTTTGGGGCCTTGGACGAAGATGAGGGAGTGGTGTGGGCATATATTTTGCAATTCCTGTGGGGGCAAGGGAATGTACCAGGAGAGGGGAGTGGGGTGTTTGGGGGCATGGACGTGACGAGGAAGTCGTGAAGGACATGGTCACTCCAAAACGCTCATAGCGGTGGGGAGCGAAATATATCTCTGGTGCCGGGATCCGTTTGGAGATGACAGAAGTGGTGGAGGTATATATGGCTAATATGGGAGGTTGGTGGAGAGCAAGGTGAGGACCGGCTGGTGTTCTGTCCTTGTTGCAATGGGCGGGTGGGGTACAAGGGCGGTGGGGCAGAAAATGGAGGACATGTGCTGCAGGGCAACGATAACCAGATGGCAAGGGGAATTGCTAACTTGGAAGAGGAAGGTCATCTGGGATTTTCGAAAGTGGAATTGGTCACCCTGGACACAGATGCGGCGGACGTGGTGGAATTGGGGAGAAGGATATCGTTTCTACAGGACGTAGTTTTGAGGATGGATACTTTGTAGTAGTATCTAGGTAGCTGTGGGAGTTGGTTGGCTTTTATGAGATGTCCATGATTAGTTTGTCTCTGAAGACAGTAATGCAGAGGTCGAGGAAGGGGAGGGAGATGTATGAGATGTGACGGGTGAATTTGCTGTCTGTGTAAAAGGTGTTAGTTATATTGATAAACTGTCCAACCTCCTCGTTCAAAGTGGTACAGTCGAACTGCGACAGTCATCGATATAAGTGAGGAACAGGTGGTGGGTGGTGGCGGTGTAATTGCAGATGCTTCCTGCCCTGCTATGGTTTCCCAGCAAAACACTCTTGACTCTGATCTTCAGCATCTGCAGTTCTCACTTTCTCCTCATATCAAGCCTCAGTCCATTTGCTGTTTCTTCATTACTCATTCACAGGATTTAGTTCTTATTGGGTTTTTTTTGTCTGATACCAGTTACACTTTAGGAGGTGGTGATGAGCTTAAATCACTGAGGTCTATGTGCAGTTGGAAAACGCAAAGTGCTGTTCAGTTGTGTAATGCAGCTTTTGGAATCGGTGATACTGAAGGAACCGCAATACATTTCCAAGTCCGGATGCACAATGGTTTGAAGGTCTTTGTGATCCTATGTATCTGATGTTCATTTGCTTCCAGTTGGAAATGGTCACGGAGTTTGGAATGTATTGTCTCAGGACCTTTGGAGAATTGCTGCAGTGCATCTTGTTGTGACAGAGTATTGGTGGCGGATGGCATACATATTGATGGATGTGAGGCCAAACAAGAGGCTGCTTTGTCATATTAGCTTCAAATTGTCCATTATTCGAGCGTTCTGAGGAATTGTCACTAGACGCAAACACCGCACACAGATGCTGCCAGACCCTTGTGATTCCACCAATTTTTGTTTTTATTACTCGCGTGTCTTTGAAGCTGCACCTATACAGGCAAAAGGGAACAGTCCATCATAGGCCGGACTTGTCTATGAGATTTTGGACAGGTTTTGGGAAGTCTGGAGGTGGGTTATTCATTGTGAAATTAGCGGCTATGTACAGCTCTTGTAGTCATAGTGTTTATATGCTTTTTCTTGAATGTGGATTAGATCGAGAAAATAGTTCACGATGGATTAGGAATATAAACTGAGTAAAACTAGTAAAATCAACAAATATTCCATCTGCAGATGAGGTATTCTGAATGGATGAAGTTCTTTTTCTTGACAGTGCTTCCGCACTAACGATGATTACCTTTGGTTTTTAAAGCTTGTTCATATATTTAATATCAAGGATAACATTGGCACTGCACAACTCAGATGATCACGCAGCGTCTGGTGACACTCAGGATCCCAACTGGAAAAATTAATATGTTTTCGGGTTGAATTTAAAAAAAAACTTGAGTTTGTCAATGTAAACTTGAGCGAATGTTTGCATTGGAGTCCCAGAGTGAAATGGTAACCCCAGAATAGAATCTTTCGCTTTCCTTGCTGTCTTAGTAACTGTAGCATTGCACAACAGATCAATCTTGGTCTTTGAAAAACCAAGATTATTTTTGAACGAATTTCCATTGAATGAGAAATGCAGAGGATGTTTCTCATTCTTCGTTTATATTTTTCTTGTCTTTTGTGAAATGTATCTTTTACTTCAACTTTTATTTGACTCTGGTCTGGAACAAAAATAACAAGTCCTTTGCTCAATCACGGCTCTGGTAGTTATTTCACAAAACGAATCTTAGGCTTTTTTAAAAATCGAAGTGACTTTGATACAGAAAAAATAAATAGAGTGTGCAGTGGGAAAAGCAAACAGGACTTGCGGGAAACACTCAGGATGTCACCCATCATTTTTGGAGAGAAAGCAGAGTTAGTTTTTTTTGGGTCCAGCGACACTTCTTTGAATATGTGTACAAGGTTAAAAATCACACAACACCAGGTTATAGTCAAACAGGTTTAATTGGAAGCACACTAGCTTTTGGAGCGACGCTCCTTCATCAGGTAGGAGCACAATCACCCGATGAAGGAGCGTTGCTCTGAAAGCTAGTGTGCTTGCAATTAAACCTGTTGCACTACAACCTTGTGTTGTGTGATTTTTAACTTTGTACACCCCAGTCCAACACCGGCATCTCCGAATCTTGAACATGTGTGTAATGGATAGTTTAAACATAAAAGATCGAAGAAGTTTCATGAATACAGTAACAGTTACAATAGTCTCAGATTCACTGAGGAGGAAAATTATCATCAAACCTTTTTTTCCATTACTCTACTTCATGGGGAAGTTCTTGCGTTGTTAATTTATATCTTAATCTTCGTTCTTTAGTTTGGTTTATTGGCTGGTTAAAGCTGCTGGTATCCACACAGAGTGATGCAGATCTGCTGGCTTTCATGAATGAAACTTTGGTGTTTTGGAAAATCTCTGGTGACGGGGTCCTCTTATGTCCTATTCTCCTGCTACTTTTGTGAAGTTGTTGGTGAAGGAAAATGAACTTTTAAATGGAAAACGTTATATAACTGGTCGAGTCAGAGTCATTGTGTGGAGATTTATTGTCGAAACATAATGTGAAGATCTTAATTAGTTCGTTATTACTCCTACCCAAATTTTGCATAGATTGAGCAAACAAACCAATGCAGGTTGGAATGACCTCATACATCTCTTTGCTGTCACGCAGTTGTAATTTGTAGTGCTCAGGTGCAGTTTTGTTGTACATCTGAAATAGTATACAATCCAGAGATTTCGGTGAGTAAGGGATTTTAGACGCTAGTTTCCTTTAATAATTTGTCACTGAACAGCTGGGCAGAAGTTGAAAGGAAATTTATGTGTGCACTTCTCTATCCTAAAAAAAATGTAGATTAGATAAATAGCAGAGCATCTCAGAAAAATGGTGTTATTTAAACTTTTTTTTAATCTCAGATATCTTTCGGCAATGTTAAGGCTTTGTATATATCGGTTAAGTTTAAGAGATTTAATAAATCTCACTAACATTAATAAGGCCTTTTAATTGTTCATTAAGTAACAAAATTAAAGGTGGATTCAAAGAAAATGGCAGTGCAGTTAATGGGTGTGGTTGTTGGGTGTGGGATATCTTTAATACAGAGCAAAAGAATCTCGCAATATTCATCTTCGAGTTTATGACCTGTTGGTCAATCGGAAGACACTGTGGTGCCCCAATGTAATATTATTTCGATACATCATTTGAATTGGCATTCAGAGAATTTAGAACAGGGTCTTCCAATTTGGTCAGTGCTGAGGTACTGGAATGTGCAGCTGTGGTCGGTCTGTGAACCCAGGAGGTAGAGGAGACGCCGCTTTTGCTGGTGTCCAGCAGATCTTTGGTATTTGCAGCATATTTAGATGAAGGCGAGGAGTGCAGGATTGTTCAGCGGACACCCACTGCGCCATAATATCGGGAGGCTTTCACATCTGGTGCAGAATGAAGTGCAGTAGCATTAGGATATAACATGGTGAAGGGTATTGACAATTTATTCTGTGGGAATTAACAAGAGTCCAGAACACACTCTTGCCTTCTCGTTGACTGGGCTTGCGACAACTGCTCAGAGCTGACAAGCAACTTCCAGCGGAAGGGGAGAATTCAGTCATCGTGAGGTTGACTGTATGTACGATGTCAGCATGTACAATGAAGACAGAACAAGGCAGATGCTCTGCACACTTATTGTGACAAGTATGGCACGAAATTAAAGGGCCGAATCTCACAGGTAACATCCTCATTTTGCAAAAGTGAAATCTGAAAAGACATGGGAGATATAATGGGCAATAGTACAAAATAAAGTTAAGAAAACTAAAAAAAAAGTTAACAGAAAATTGTGAAGACTTTGTGCGAGGTGTGGTGAACATTTATAATCAGTCAGATTAATTAGCAATTCAGTGCAGTCGAACGGCCTCCCAACATCGGATGGATAAAGAGAAAATAAAGGATTCTGGATGCTGGAAATCTGAAACAAAATCAGAAATCGTTGGAGGAACTTAGCAGGCATGGCTGTATCTGAGGAGAGGACAGAGATTTAAGTTTTTAAGTTCAGTGATGCCAACACAGGTTTTCATCCACAGATACTGACAGAACTGTTGATTTTCTCCAGGTATTTTATGATTTTTTTCGTTCGATTCTGTGCTTTCATTAAAACTGGAGAAAGAAAATATATAATTGCATTATTCAGTGCGATCTAACGACCACCGAATAGTGGGAAGGATATAGATGAAGAATATGTCAGAGCTTATAGATAAAATTTAATATTATCGGGTAGATAAAATGGAGCACTTCAATAACTCAAACATTTCCTGGGATAGGAATAGTTAATTTCCTTTGTGAGCTGCATAATCACCCTGAGCTTCTTCACACAACGGACATTGTGCTGACATACCAACCACCGGTCTCGGGAAGTGAACGCCATGCAAAGATTGTGGGGATCCACGCATCAAATAAAAGGTTAGAGGGAGTATCAGTGACATTATCAAAAGAAGTGAGGGATTAACTTTCTAAATATGTATTCAACAGAATAGCCTATCGTCGGTAAAGGAAGCTTTGCAAAATGATTTGTAATATTTGGATTAAGTAGGAGAAAGTGAGGACTGCAGATGCTGGAGACCAGAGCTGAAAAATGTATTGCTGGAAAAGCGCAGCAGGTCAGGCCGCATCCAAGGAGCAGGAGAATCGACGTTTCTAGCATAAGCCCTTCTTCAGCCCTTTCCTGAAGTATGGATTACGTCCGAAACGTCGATTCTCCTGCTTCTTGGATTCTGCCTGACCTGCTTCGCTTTTCCAGCAACACATTTTTCAGCTCTAAATGGATTAAGTGACAGTATGGGAATGTTTCATGGAATTCAGAATGATGGGAGAAAATGAGGATGAGCATTTCCGAGTAAGAATAACCAACTGAGGGTGAATAGACATCATTGTCTCAAGAACGGTATTGTGATGGTTTGAATGGAATGTGTGGTTAGCAGAAAAAAAACAGCAGTTTAGCAAAGGGCTACCTTCAAATTTGAGATGAATTTGTTACATTCACGGTATAATCTCTCAAAAGGGAAAAAAATGAAAAGAAATCCACACATCAGATGATGAAGAAGCTACAAAAAAAAAAATTAGAGAAGGAAAGGTTATAATCACGACCAATGAAGACTACATTTCACCTGGTGGGCTTTGTCTCCAATATTCAATTAATTTTCCAGATTTGTTCTGATTGGTTTTACAATGACAATGTCAATGCGAACATACATCGCATGCAAACCTCAGAAACACCGAATGGAGATAAATACTCTATTCTGGCTTATTTCTACCAGTTCTGGACAGTGGTCATCCTGACCCAGTGACTGCCATTTCTTTTCTACCCACCCTCACTTCACATGCCCTATTTTGGTAGAAATTATGTGGAAAGTATAAACGCACTTCCAGTGACTTGGTCTTCCAATGATAAGCAAACTCAAACAAGAGCCGTCCCGATAATTGCAATTGCGAGATCAAATCAATTTCTTTTTAATTTGGGAAAGACAATGATAACGTCATTGCACCTTAACAAAGAAAGTGGACATATCATATGATCACATTGGAACACAGTGTTCTTTTAAAGCTTTCGATGTTGGAAAATTCTAAAGCACCTCTCCAAATTATTAGCATTAACTGATTTGAGCATTATTAAAAAGCACATAACACCAGTTTATAGAAATCTAACCTGTCAGACGTTAACCTGGTGTTGTGTGATTTTTAACTTGGTCCACCCCAGTTCAATATCAATTCCTCCACGTCATCATTTGAGATCATTAATAAGATAATTTGTCCTATTTGTCAATCAGAGAATTGAAGGATGGATTTATCTTGGAAGCTGGATCAATATAAAGTCGCACCACTGACACAAGTTCAGAACTCAAACTGTTTGAGGGACAGCTGTAGTTAGATGCACAAGATCACTCAAAGGTGAGTTTAATCATGCAAGGTATGACTTTCCTTTTGGACTTCAGTGATGGGTAGACAGATGGACCAGGAAAGATAGGAAAAGAATTAGCTGTTTCATATGAAACATGGGATGGTGTCTATGTGATTTGTGATTTGAAGTGTATCCAGCCACGATAGAGAGGAATTGTGAGGCGTCCTCACCCTAACTGCCCTCAATTTGTTGAGGGCATTTTCTGATTTTTGTCTCAGCCTGCTCTGTCATTTCTCCCGATCTGGGAGATGATTGAGTTCCAAATCCTGCCATTGCTGCTCTGTACTAACTGACAGTGGTTAGCAGGTCGCAAAACTGGATAGATTCATACTGCACAGGTTGAACCTGGACGTTTCAATCTGGATCCTTTAACATACGTAGCCTACTGATTTCATGTCGATATTTTCCTTGATAGTTGTCTACTTTTAACAATAGTAATTATTACCTACTTTTTGACACATTTCCTGTTTAAATCTTTGTTTTCAAGGTAGATTTATTTGGATCAGGGTGGACATTTATGTCTGAGGGATGTTACGTCTCATGTTGAATCAGCTTCAGCTGTGTTCAGGTGCAACAATATGAGATGTTCTGGGATGCGGTGCTCATTCACTGATGGAGTACAGGAGGAAAGACTTATGTTTAATGTCACAGTGACCAACATTTGCAAGTCCCGTGAATATCGGGTCTCAGTCCAGCTGTTATTTCCTTAATACACATTCACAGGATCGAGCACTTATTGATTTGGTTGATGTTTATTGTCCTTTCCTCTTTTAAGCATGAGGAGGTGGTGATGACCTTGTTAAACGCACAGTGCTATTCGGAAGTGTAATGCAGGTGTTAAACTCAGTGACACTGAAGGAGCAATGCTTTATTTCCAAGTCAGGTTGCTGTGTGCTTTGGACGTGAATTGCAACTGGTTGTATCCATCTACATCTCCTGCCCATGTCCTTCTAAGTGGAAGTGGTTGTCCAGTTTGGAAAGTCTTGTGTCAGGATCTCAGGCAAATTTCTGCAGTGCATCTTGTAGACAATACAATTTGCTGGTGTAGTGTATAGGTGGTGGAAGGCATTCATACTTGTGGAAATGTTGCCAGCTAAGTGGGCTGCTTTTGCATGAGTGGTCGCAAATTGTCAAATATCCGTGAATTCTCAAAACGTGTTATGGGGCATAAACCCATAACATGGATTTCACTGTACAGATGCAGCCAAATCTCCGTATTTCCCACAACTTCTGCTACTTTTTTATGTTTAGAGATTAGATGTTATACAGTGAGGAAACAGGCCATCCGAGCCAACAACAACCCTCCAAAGAGGGATAAATTTATCCCTTCACCCAACACTTTCGAGAATTTAGCATGGCCAATTCACCTCACCTGCACATCTTTGGACTATGGGAGGAAACCGGACAACCCGGAGGAAACCCACGGAGACACGGGGAGAATGTGCAAACTCCACACTGGCAGTGGCCCGAGACGGGAATGTGAAGCCGGGCCGCTGGTGCGATGAGGTAGCAGTGCTCACCACTGTACCATCGTGCTGCTGAGTGGATTTGGAATTGCACCTGTCTGGACAAGTGGGGAATGATCCGTCAATAAGACTTACTTGTCCCTCTTATGTGGTGGACAGGCTTTGGGAACTCAGGAGGTGCATTCATAGTTGTAACATGACCAATCTCTGCCCTGCTCTTACAGCGACAATATTTATCCGTGTTTATTGAATGAAGATTCGTAAATTGAAATATACCATTATGCATAAGTTAGAATCGACCTTGATTAAAGCTAGAAAACAAAACAATTATTCCTTCTGCAGTATACACATTCTGAATAGATGAAGATATTGTATAATGACATTGCCTCCCCACTAATAATGATTAGTGTTCCTTTTCAAAGATTATTGACATTCATAATCTCGGCGGTGACATCCGCACGCTGCAATCCATGTGATTTGTTAGGCTCCTGTGGCATTCATTTGCCCTGAGTGGATGTATTGATAAGTTCTCGGGTTGTGGTAAAACAACGTTGACTTTCTAAAGGTGAGCTTAACTGAACTCCAGTCGCACAGCGCAATGGCAGACTCAGAATAGAATTTTTAGGTCTCTGCTAGATACAAGTGTAGCACTGCACAGCGATCAGTCTTTGCCGTTTAATGTCCTGAGCGTGTTCACGTTTTTGTCTGAATCAAACTTATCTTTTGCGCACGGCATCTTTTGCTGAAAAGTTTATTTTACGCTGTTCTGAAGCAGAAATATGAAGTCAGCTCAAAGTCAACCTTACACTTTTTAAAGGCCTGTTGCATTAAACGAAGATATTCTGTTAGAGGGGAAAGTTAATACAGTTTTCAGTGGAAACCGAAACAGAAATTGCTGCAAAAGCTCTGGAAGTCTGCCAGCATCTATGGAGAGAAATCCGAGATAATGTTTTGGTTTCGGTGACCCTTTTTCAAAACATTTGTGTCTTGGGTAGGCTTTATTCATAGATTGAAATGATCTCACAAGTTATAGCGAATAAATCGAAGACATAATATTGTCACATTCACGCGAGAGGAATACTGTCATCAAATCTCTTTTATTGTTCATTTTACTTCATGTGGAATTCTTGCATTGTTGACTTTTTCATTAGTCTTAGTTATTTGGCTCATTTGCTTTGTCACACTGACAGCTTGTCAGGCCAGACAGAAAACGTTCCTTTCACCTTTTAATTTAGAAACCATTCATCTGGCTACACTGAGTGTTGGAGAGCTGCTGGATTTCATGGATGGCCATTTGGTTTGTGGGAAAGTCCCTGGTGACACAGTCCTCTTATGTTCTCCAATGCTGCTACCTCTCTCCAGTTGTCTGTGCAAGATGTGGGATTAAAACTGTTGTATAACGGGTGCAGTCAGAGACATTTGTGGGGAGGTGTAATGTAAAAACGTAATGTGAATATATTAACTAGTTAGTTATTACTTCTGCTCAACCATGGTGTAGATTCAGCAAACAAACCAATTGAGTTTAGAATGAACTCATAGATCTCTTTTTATCTCCCTACATTTGTAATCTGTAGTCCTCCAAAGCAGTTGTGTAGTACATCTGAAACCGAGTGCACATTGGAGAGTTCGGTGAGTGAGGGATTTTAGACAATCTTTTGTTTTATTAATTTGTCACTCTGCAGCTGAACAGGAGCTGAAAGTTAACTCTCAGAAAGCCATCACGAATTCAGCTCTGTGAACACGTCCAAACCCCAAAAGCATGAAGTTAAGAAAAAAATAACAGGGAATCTCAGAGAAATGGGTCAGTGATTGAATGGCGATTGTTTGTTCACTTGCATTTTCTTTTAAAATCCAGGAAATATTTTCATACTTTTCCCCTAACATTTTTTAAGTTTCAGAGCATCAATACTTTTGAGTGAGAGTACTTAGTTTATTCGTTATCAATAACCTGAAAAAAATTCAAGTTTCATGAAATGGGAATGACAGAACAGGTGATGTGTGGTGACTCTCGAGTGTGGGATTTATGCGGGCTATTGAATAAAGGATAAGTTAATATTGAAGATATTCTCCTTAGAGTTCATAAGTTACTGACCAAGATGAAGACACTGCAGTGCACCAGTGAGGTTTCAATGTACATTTGATATTTATTTGAGGTGGCAGCCACAGTCTTAATGTGAGTCTTCCAATTTGATCATATTGATGGAAGGTGAGGGTGCAACTGGCATAGGTCTGAGGACCCAAATTGTGGAGGAGACACCGCCTTTCCTGTTATTCAGCGGATGTTTGGTTATTCCACCTTCTTTGGAAAAGTTTGATGATTAAGGGATGGTTGAGCTCACTAGCCACTGCACCATAATTGAGTAAGACATTACCTTCTTGAGAAGAATAATGAAACCTAGGATGAGGAGACAGTATAGTGAAGAGTATTGAAGTTTCTTTTTTCTGCAATATTGAACAAGAGCCCAGAACAGACTCTTGCCCAGCCATTGAAAGAATTAGTAAACCTGCTCAAGGAAGAAAAGGAACTTACAATGGAAGGGGGGATGTTTCATCAGTTTGAAGTTTACGTTTCAGTATCAAAGATGGCAAACTGAGGAATGAAGATGCTGGCTTTCAGAGTCGAGAGTGTGCTGCTGAAAAAACACATCCTGTCAACCCTTTCCTGATGGGGGATTTGTGTCCGGAATGACGAATCTCCTGCTCCTCGAAAGCTGCCCGAGCGGCTGCAATTTTCCAGCACGACACTCTCGATGTACGTACCAATGACACATTCAGGACAAGGAATAGGTCCTGCACAATTATTGTGTGGAACTTCGTACAAAATTAAGAAGCCAAATTTCAAATGTAACAGTTGTTCACGAAAGTGGAAAACTGAAAATACATGGGCTAATAAAAGCGGCCATTGTACAACGTAAAGCTAAGCAGATGAAAAAAACATTGAAAAGACAAGTGTGGAAACTTTGTGATGAGCATTTGCAGTAAAGTAAATTAAGCAGTTGCACAAATACATGTACACGGTTATAAAGTACTGGTGCTTACAAAGATATGACTGCAGAGTAACCAAATATAGGATCTGAATATCTCATGAGTCGTCAAACAAAAGTGGAAAGGAGGTAGGTTGGCAGTGTTCGAAAAGGCTCCAATAAATCCAACACTGAAGAAGGATATTGGTCAGGTAAATCATGATGCTGAGTTGACATAGATGAAGATGACAAACATATAAAATACTAATGGACAGGAATTATTTGGTGGGAGGGTTGTCAATCGGCTGTAATAGAGCATTGCATATGTGAGAGAGAAAGCATGAACACAAATAACAGTGGTGGAGTTAGGTGCAAGTAGTTTATTTAGCATATATGTGGATGGGTGCATGAATAGGAAGGGTTTAGAAGGATATGCATCAGTGCTGGCATATGGGACTAGATTAATTGAGGCTACCTGGTGAGCACGGACAAGTTGACCGACGGGCCTGTTTCCATGCTGTACATCTTTGTGATTCATTGACCATACTGTCTGCTGGTGGCTCCTTCTTCAAGGAACTATGCATCTGCACCCATAAGTCTGTTGGTTCAACAACGCTCCCCAGAGCATATTATTTAGTGTATAAGTCCTGCCCTCGACTGCCTTAATAAAATGCACCACCTCACATTTACCGAAATTAAAATCCATCTGTCATGGATTATTTGACTCTTCTCATCAACGTTCCATTGTACATGAGATAGTCTTCACTCTCCACTGCATCCCTAAATTTGGGGTCATCTACCAAGTTAGAAAACCACCCAACCCTACAGAACGATCCTTCCTGCAGCTAATCGCAGCACCACACCGCCCCACCTCTAATACTGACACAACGCCTCCCTTTGAGGCAACTGAAATCACCATCCTAAATCCTCAATAACCAACAAATGCTGCAGTTCCCAGCTTTTCTCGTCATTTTCAGACTGACTTTCGACCCTTGACACTCTTTAATCTAACACCGATCTCAAACCCATCAACGAGCCAATTCCTCAAACGCAGCTTCCACCTGACGTGCCTCTCTAGCTCCGCATCATATGCCACATGAACACTTCCCGCATACATTGTATATACCCCTGCTCTCTATATCTCTGAAAATACGAGGAAGCAGAACAAGTGAGACAGAAAGGGGCATGACTAAGACTTCTACCACAGTCTTGTACAGTGATAATAAGCTCTGATTGAAAATATATTCTGCAGAATGATTGATTCAGAGATCTGTGCCTGAAATGAAGAGATTCCTCAGGACATACGAATTAAAGTGATTGTCATTTCACTCAAGTTTTGGTTTAACAGATTGTACTTTGGAATTAAAAGCACAACTTTTAAATTTGCGGACAGCAACGAAGTATACAACAGTAAATTCGGTGAACTTTTAAATAAAATGTGGAAAATGGACAAACAATTGTCAAATTATGTTCACTGCACATAATATTGTGACTGCATGTTTTGTTGCACAGCATGGATATCCAGCCCTTTTCCGTTCTGAAAATGTCAAACCAGACTCAAAACATTATCTCTGTTTCTCACTCCATAGATTCTGTCAGACTTTTTGAGTTTCCGCAGGATTTATTTGGGGCTTTCCTACATCCCTAAGTCCAACCACATTCTACACTCCATTTAATAACATTCTGCTTTCCTGCTTACCCAACGAAATGGAGAATCAACCACTTTGCCATATTTTTTTCCACCTGCCAAATATCTGCCTCCCGCGAAATTCTCTCTGTGCCTTTGAAAGCAGTTTGTGTCCTCTTCCCAATTTATATTGCAAACAATATAGCCATAGACTTGACTGTATTAGGCTCTGTTCATTCATTATGTCACCGCTACAGCTGACAGACAGATAATGTTCCATGTTCAATTGCTGCGGCATTCCACGCATTGCAACTTGCCAACTTAGAAGTTATCGGTTCATCCCAACTCCCTATTTCCTATTCGGTCGCTAATTCTCTGTTTCCATTGATATACAACTCCATCAGTGTGAGCTCTTGTGTCTTTCATTACTCACTATTTTGAACATTTTTAGATAACTAAACACAATATTATCCTGCTTCCTACGAGTTCCAACCTGCAGTTATATTCTCAAAATCGTTTGAACTAATGCAAAAACTTTCAGAAAACGGTGTTGATCGACCTTGCTAATCGTGTAATACTTAAAGGTGCTGTTATTCTTTACTTTCCATATCGCATACGGTTACCTTGAAAGTCCGACATTCTCGACCTTTGCCCTTTCCTGAGGTATGGTGACCCCTATGGTTAACCATGACATACCATCTGTGTCCACTGAGAGAGAGGAAACCCATGGTCCTCAGGCATTTTGTGAACTTACTTAATATTTATGCTGTAATGGATTCCACCAGGGGAAGCCACAGGTGAGGATCGAACGGAGTTGAGAGTAGGCATTGTTATCCCATTGTTTAAGGAAGGTCACTGTGATATGTATAGAAATTACAGGCCTGTGAGCCTCACACTGGTTGCAGAGAAACAATAGGAAAAGATTCTCAGAGACAATATCTGTAAGCATTTAGAAGCAAATGGACTTCTGAGGGATAGACTCAATATATTTATGTGGGGAAGGTCACATTTCACAAACTTGATCAATTTTTTTAGGGGGTGAGAAAGCTAATAGACAAGGGAATAAAAATTGATGCTGTCGACATGAACTTCAGTAAAAGCTTTGATAAGGTCCCTCAAGGCAGATTGGTACAAAAGGTAAAGTCACACTGTCTCAGGGGTGAACTGGCAAGATAGAAACAGACCTTGCTTCGTCGTAGAAGGAAGAGGTTTTTTATGGATGATTCACACTTTATTTCAAAACGGTGAGGTCTGACAAGTGGAATTCCACAGGATTAAGTGGTTTAACATCTGTCGTTTGTGATCTACATAAAAGATTTGGAGGAAAACATGGCTGGGCAAATTAGTAAGTTTATGGACGACAAGGATTGGTGGTTTTGTGGATAGTGAGGATGACCTTCGGAGACGACAGCAGGAAATAAATCAGTCACTGCATGGGCTGGAAAATGGTAAGTGGAGTTGTTGCATTAAGTCAGTTGATGCATTAAGGAAGGTCAAGTACAGATGAAAATTATATAGTGAATGGAAGAATCATGAGGAGAGTTAGTATGGAGAGAGAACTGGGTTTCTGGAAACGCAGATCATGGAAGGCAACATCATAGGTAGATGGGTATTTAACGAAATGCGTTTCGGATGCTTGGCTTCATTGAAATTGCAGAAAATGTAAGGATGGAGAGACTATGCTTCAGCTTTACCGAACTCTATTTAAGGCCATACTCAGCATATTGTTCACAGTTCTGTTCACCACACTACCAGAAGGATGTCAATGCCATAGTGAGTTTACAGAAAAGGCTTACCATCATGTTGCCTGGTATGGGGGATATTTTGGCTATGGCGAAAGGCTGTCGAGAATACTGAAATGCACGTTAAGAGACTAGACAGGACTGAGGTTCACACGTAGGAGGTGTAGAATTTCTGGGAAAGTCTGAAAATAAATACAAACCATGGACTGGATGGGATTTATCCTCGGATTTGCTGGGAAACAAGGAGGAGATTTCAGACACTTTGGCTTTTTCCTTATGTTGACATTGGCTACGGGAATAGTGCCAGAAGACTGAAGGAAGCAAATGTTCTCGCCTTGTTCAAAAGGTGAGTAGAGACAACTCTGATAATTATCGACCGGTGAACCTTACCTCGGTTGTGAGTGAATTGTTGGGACAGGGTATAAGCGACAGGATTTATGATCATCTGTCGAAGAATCCGTTGATTAGGGATAGTCAACACGGTTTTGCGCAGGGGAGGCCCATTTTGCACAAACCTTATTGAGTTCTATAAGATGGTGACCAACGAGTTGGATGAGGGTAAAAGATTATGCGGTGTACATGGATTTCAGTAAGGCTTTTGATAAGGTTCCCCATGGTAGGTTATTCCACAAAGTAAGAAGGCATGGGATTCAGGATGATTTCGTGGTTTAGATCAGAGATTGGCTCGCAAAAAAAGAAGACAGAGGGAGGCGGCTGACGGGAGCATATGACAGTAAATTTGTGGGTGACATTCTGGTCGGTGGAGTTGTTGATAGTGCTCATGCATGTTACAAGGTACAGAGGGAGAAAGAGCATCTGCAGAGCTGGGCTGCGGTGCCAAGTGTAGGTTAACGCGCAAAAGTATAAGGTGATTCACTTTAGAGGGGGCAACAGGAATAAAGTTTATACGGCGAATGGTAAGATTCTTGCTAGTGTAGAGATGAGCAGAGAGATCACGGTGTCCATGTACAGAGATCCGTGAAAAAAGCTATCCAGGTTAAGTAATTTCTTTATAAGGCATACGGCTGTGTTATCTTTTATTGGCAGATGGATTGAGTTTCAGAGCCACGAGGTAATATAGCAGCTTTACAAAGCTGTGGTGTGGCCATATTTCGAACATTGAGTACAGTTCTGCTCACCGAATTGGAGGAAAAATGTTTAAGCTTTGGAGAGGGTTCAGTCATGATTTACGTGAATGTTGCCTGGTATGGATGGACGGTCTTATGAGGAAAGGTTGAGGCACTTGAGCCTGTTTTGGTCAGAGAGAAGAAGGTTGAGAGGTGACTTAATTGAGACATAAGAGATAATCAGAGAGGTAGACAGGATGGAAACTGACAGACTTTATTCCTCAAATTTCTAGCACGACGGGACATCTTTAAATTGTGGGGCTGTAGATATAGGACGAATGTGAGAGGTAGTTTTTTTTTCCTGAGAGAGTAGAAAGGCTGTGGAACGCACTACTTGCAACAGCAGCTGACCAGCCAGGCTTAAGGGCATTTAAACGGTCATTTGGAAAACGTACGGATGAATTTGTTATTGTGTAATGTAGATGTGCTTTACTTTTGTTGCAGAGGTCGGTGCAACGAGGGCCGAAGGGTCCGTGTTGTGCTGTAATTTTCTATGTGTTATATTCATTATCACGGAGACTGGGTTTGCTTTTGGGGGGTGACCTCTCAGATAAATCGACATGGATGGCATGGATCGAATGGTGAGTCGGAGACCTTTTTCCCAGGGGGGAGGGGTCAGTTACTCAGGGAAACATGCGGAGCGGGCGTGCATTTTAAAAGAGGCAAGCATGTCACACAAATTGATGAGTGCCGAGAGCGCTTTCTAACAGAGTTGGTGGAAGCAGACACAATGGCAGTATTCAAGACGTACCTGGTCGAAAACAAGAATAGGAACGGAGGTTGAGGATCTTGGTTCCTCTAAGTGAAGACAATTCATTGGTAACGGGCAATATGTGTCAACACAGGCTTGTAGGGCCGATAGGCCTGTTGCTGTGTGGTAACAGTCGTTTCTCTTTGTTCTAATTTAGCCAATGACATCATATTTCATAACTTGCATAAATCTTCCAATTTGCTATTCTTCTCCTTTTTGCGAATTTCCCTATTTGCAGATTTCCATCACCGAAAACAATTCCTGAACCGCATTGATATTGTCACTTTTGTATCCATTATCACTGAAGTAGCTATATTTAAAACGTTCAAATATAATCATTCAGATCCAGGAGAATGTCCGACTTTAATCTCATTTGCCTTCTGAGTAATTTTTCCTTCAGTGATCAAGGTAATTCCTTCCCTTTACTTCTTGATTATGAATCTTTTTGTTTTGTTGTTTTTAACATGAAACTGGATATTTGTTCAAATTCCCTGCTACTTTCGTCCTTTCTATTATTCATGGGCAAATCACATCATCGAAATAATCAATATTTCAGCTAGCTTATTCCTTTAAATAAGTATTAAAATCCTTGCTTTCACTTTCTATTTTTTTTATTTGTCATTAGCATTCATATTCTTGTTCTCTTCATCAATATTTGTCATTTGTCAGTTTCTACTTTTTTAATCTCCTAATCGATGTTTGCACAGATGATGATCAATTTCTTTAGACGAGGCGTGAATTTGATATTTAGCAATAAATAGTGTATTCTTCTCTTACAATCTACGTCATTCAATAGTTCCTTGATAAGAATACCTAAATATTCCCTTAACTGTATCCCACTATTTATCTAGTCTCTTACCTCACCTTTTTTTTTCCATCACCAACTGTGGTAAACGCTGTCATCACCTTCTTGTGCTTGATCTTTTTTCAGTTGCAGGCACTCGTTTGATAACCAAGATTTTCAATTTTACATTACATATGAATTTCCGGAAAGCTGCGACCACTTTTGTTGAACGAATCATTTATTGTATGATTATTGATGATCCTGTCTCGTTTCATACATACCAGGACGAAAATAGTTTGTTCTCCAGTTGATTCTAGAACGTATTCTTCGAAGAAATCTTATAAGTAAACCCCATGAATTCAACCGCAACGCTGTATTTATCAATTTGATTCATCCAATCAACGTGAATTTTAAAATTGTAATGACTAATTTGGTACCTTTCTTACAAAGTCCCACAATTCCTTGGTTTGCACTCTCCATCTATGCTCTTAAGAAACACAGGAATAAGACCTACCAGAGACTTATTTTCCTTTCTCATCACCACACATATTCATCCACAAAACCATTTCTCACTATTTCACTGACATCCGATGGTTTTAAACATGAAACAGTGCAGCAAATAAACTAGCCCTTCCGACCACCATGGTTGCACCTACCATGATGCCCTTCTAATTTAATCTAATCTGATTTCACATGTTCTGTGACCCTCCATATCTTGCCTGTTCATGCGTCTGCCTAAATTTCTCTTAATGTCGATATTGCATCTTCTTCTAGCACCTCAACTGGCAGCATTTTCCATGCATGTACCAGCCTCTGTGCAAAAAAATAAATCAACAAATGATTGCATCTCGTTTCAACTTTCCCTTTTCACATTGAAGCCTATCAAACGAGCTGGCCAAATTCCCTCCGCTTTGGTCGTTGACTTCATGAACATGAAGGATTCTTGAATACTCAGTTGAATGGTCCCTTCCGTGACCATTTTGGAACCACACCTCCGAAACTACTTTCATGTCATACCCATTGTTTTGTGACTTTTCACATCAACTTTTAAAAAATGCTACACACATTCAATTTCGGAATTCTATCATTAATTCTTTCTTTTTACTGAGGACATACGAGTTTTTAAAGTTAGATTTCTTTTCCTGTATCTTTCCATTTTGTTTGCATTAGTTCAATTTCTTCCTTCCCTTTCAACTCGCGATTTACATGTTGTCTTCAAATTTTTTTTTTGCAATGTCTAAAGTGACAGAAGATAACGATATAATATGTCCACCTGTTCTTGATTTCCTGTTACTAATCCTCCAGTCATGCCCTCTAAGGATTCATTCCTCAATGTAAGTTTGAATGCAATGAAATCATTACGACAAGAGCTGTTGAATGATTAAACCTGTGGACCGTGAGTCAAATAACTTTCATCCCACGAAGGCAATTTATGGAAAAGTATGATTTCATTTTACCGTGTACTTTCCAATAATTGGTTTTAAATTTGAAACGTCATTAATTTGATCAATCTAGTGCTGGAATACTCCAATCCACTGACGATGCCTCATGAAGGTGAATTACATTACACTTTCAGCATTCGATGAATTTTTGGAATTTTCTTGTTTGTATTATTTGTACAATTTATATTGTTCTTTCTCTGAATAAGGAAGCAGCTAACTTGAAAATTACAAAACTCCCTGTCTAAAGCCCACTGTTTTTGCCTATTAGATTGTCCATCATGACCTTCTGGCTCTTTCTGGGCAGTGTGGCGGTATCTATTCTGGCTGCAGCCTCAACAGGCATACTTGATTCGAAATTGGATGAAGACTGGAAAAAATGGAAATCACAACATGGGAACCAGTACACCAAGGTAAAAGGAGAGTCTGTAATGTTAAGCTCACTCAGAATAGGAATGGTCTGCACACAATTGGCAGAGATTGAGAATATGTAGTTGCAGTCAATGAGAGGTATCTGTTGAGTGAAGTGACATTGAGAAAATATTGATCTTGAAATTCAATGGGCATTCTCCAAGTTTCTAACTTCATTCGAGAACTGACCAAACACAATGTGAATCAGGAGCGACTTAGTGTATCTTAATTTACTCGGATCCCGTTGCAGTCCTGTTGGATTTACTACAAACAGCACAAACCTGCCTCTCGAAGATTAAGATCCATTCTTGGTGTCAAAGAGGCAATTATAAGTGGGGAACTTGGAGACAGAGGGATGGGGAAGCCATCTGATTATCCCAAGCGGCCCATTCAATGAATCGTCTCTTTGCCAACACCTACTTTACTATGCTGGCAGCTTAAGACAGGTCTCTCACACAACAGATTAAGAAGGTTTATACATGCACAGTAATTGCCCATGTATTGGCCTCAGTATTTTCGCAAGGACGTGGCTTATTGAATTTCCTGCGTGCCACAGGCTTAATCTTACTTCATACGGGGACAGGTGGTAGTGGAGAGAACGTATCCATTGCCAACGTCATTCATGACGGTCGATTTAACCATCCTGTTGTTCAGCTATTTGATTCTTAATATACTTTCAGCATGAATCTCTAGACTGGCCACTCGACAGGTTTTGCTATGGGTGCGTTATTTTGAGTGGGGTGAGGGGAACCTGATTAATAATTTTCAGATATGGATCGGAGGATGGACCCTGACAGCAAAATGTTATTTCAAGTTTCACAAGCGGATTTTTAATGCTTCTGTATAATTTTATAAATGAAAGATGCTGGAGCCTGATTATATTAATCTCTTTATTCAGGATGAGGAGAGCTACAGGAGAATGATATGGGAGGACAACATGAGATACATCGAACATCACAACATCGAACATTCATTGGGAAAACGCACATCTAAAGTGGGAATGAACAAATTTGGAGCTTTGGTGTGTGCAGGATGTATCGTCTGGAATCTATTTGATGGTGGTCATTGTGAAATTGTGAAGCTTTATAATTGTGAAGTTATATTCAGCTACAGGAGGAGCACTTGGACATTTGGTCCTCCAAGCTGACTCACTCATTCAGTGCACTTAATGATTGATCTCCCTTTACTCCAAATTGGTGATTACTTCCTTCTCATTCCAGGTTTCCCTAACTCGTAACTCCTGCAGAAATCAAAATCACCTCTCTCAAATTTGAATACATTCAATGACTCAAGTCTCCATTTCTCTCTGCGGAAGAGAACTCTAATGACTAACAATCCCCTGATTCGACAATGTCTGCTCACTTGCACGATCAGATTCTGCACAACTAAATTGCATTAAACAACACTGGCTGGCTTGAGCTCCCTCTATGGATGGCAGTCACACTATGGATACACCTCTATGTTGTTGAGTCTTCATAGATGCTGTCCATTATGATGTCTGGACGCCGGAGTTGCATTCTGCACTGTGGAGGCTGATCCCTTCGGTTACAATATTCTTCTTGAGACTGCTCGATCTCTGGCTCCGCCCTACCTTACACTGTTAAACTTTATCCCAAAGCAGTTAAACTAACCTGCTTTCCAAACAAATTGATGTACATGATCCTGCTCTCTGTATTATTGCTCCTCAGGACAGTTGGTCATTACCCTTGTTCTTGGCATCTCAAACAAATGTAACTAATGACATCAGCATTACACCAGCATCCGATGAATTGAAAAGAAGTTAATTGAATTGAATTGGATTGAATTGAACTGAGCTGAACTGAACTGAACTGAACTAAATTGAATTGAATTGAATCGAATTGAAATCAATGTGACGTGTACCAAGGCACAGTGAAAAGCTTAGTAATGCGAGCAATACAGGCAGATCACAGAGTTAAGTCGCATAGATAAGTAAGTAATAGCGACAATGTCTACGCCAGGTTCTGTTCTCACCTTTCCCATCAAGAAAATCATCCTCTCACCATTAGTCCTGTCAATCTCCTTCCAATCTTATTTCTTTCAGTATGATCAGCAGTCATTCTCCTCATCTTTAGAATAGAGTAGGCCCAGTCTGTCAAAGTGTTTCTCTTGTGATAAACCTTTTCTTCGGAGAAATAGTTTTGATTAACCTGCTTCAAATTTCCTTCCAAATATTTCCCCGTAACGAGTGAAATCAATGCTAATCACAGTGCCCCCTGTGTCGTCTGACTGACTTTGTCCAATCGCAACAAGACTTCCCCTCTTTAATGCTGTCTTTGTTCTGCATTAAAGGCAAATATTTCTTTTCCCTCTTTAATAACTTGCTGGACCTATGTGCACACAAATGTTAATAAGTGAACAAAGAGACAAAACTTTTTTTAACCAAAGGAAAGCCGATAGATTGTGAGCATTTGCAATTTTAAAAGACATGTCATGCGGTGCCACATCAGCTGTTGCTAAACAAAGTAATAGCTTCTGGTTTAGTGCGTGACATAGAGGCAATCGTAGAGGATTTATTCGCTAAACAAGAAACAGAGACTGGGATGATGGAAAGTGAAGACAGAAATAACCCGATTTTTCTTCTGGGATGGAGGGGAACAACTGCACCAAAGATTGTCTTGCGAGTGAAGACCAACCAGGTTGGGACTTTACTGAATGGGATTTATAAGAATGACAGTTAATCCCTTTGAAATTTACATGTTCTTACTGGGTTTTACAGGGTGAGTGCACAGATGATGTTGACGCGAATGACAGAGGCTAGGACTTGACATCATCGAATCACAATAGATGGACAGCATTTTGAAATCGAGATGAGGAGGAATTCCTTCTCTCTGAGCCCTGAATGTCTTGGCAGGAAGATAGGATAGTGAAGAAAGCGTTTGTTATTCTCACCGATATTTGTCACGTTATTGAATAGAGCTGTCGGGTGGTCGTGTTGCTTTTGTAGAGGACATTGGTTAGGCCACTGTTGGTATATTGCGTGCAGGTCTGGTCTCATTCCACTCGGAAAGATGTTGCGAAACTTGAAAGGTTTCAGAAACAATTTACAAGTATTTTGGCAGGAATGGAGTATTTGAGCGAGAGGGAGAGGCTGAACAAATTGAGGTTGTGTTCTCTGCAGCGTCGGAGGGTAAGGAGTGACCTTATACAGGTTTACAAAATTATGAGGTACATGCATAAGATAATTAGACAAAGTATTTCTTTTCCCTGGGATCGGGAATCCAGAACCAGAGGGCATAGGTTAAGGTACGTGGATGGATCAAGCTTCCAGAGCATGTGGTGGAGATTGGCACAATTGCAACATTTGAAGGGCATTTGCAATGGGTATATGAATCGGAAGTATTTGGAGGGATATGGGTTGGGTTCTGGCAGATGGGACGAGATTGGGTTGGGATATCTGTTCAGCATGGACGGGTTGGACCGAACGGTCTGTTTCCATACTGTACAGCTCTATGACACTAGGAGTCTCTGTATGCCTAATCTGAGAGAGATTCTTAAGCGGTAGGGGAATCAAGGGTCACAATCAAAATGAAGGAACGGCAACATGGGCAATTTTGGGTCAATCATAATAGAATGATGGAGCAAGATGGAGGGGCCACTAGTCTACTCATGTTGCTATTTGCTATGTTCTTATGGGGGAGGAAACAATTGCGCAAACTGAGTAAGACAGCTGAAATGCCTGTCAACGGCATTGAGAGGAGACCTTAAGTCAGGAAAAACACCCCAGTGGGTGGTGACACCGATGAAAATACAGTACAGTTGGAGAACCTGGGAAATGGAATGGAATCTTTGCAGATCGCAGGGTGTGAGGAGACGTAGTTCAACGTAACTGTGGGAGACAGTAGATAGTCTAGCCCTTAAATGGAAAGACTAAACTCAAGAAAGGAAAGGAAGATTCTCAGAGATTCCAGGTGAAGTTGGGGGAAGGGTGGAAATTCGGAGTAAAATTGATTACTATTTCTAATTCTGGGTGAGAGTAGGAAGCAACAATCAATGGATCAGAGACAGAACTTTGACAGGGGTCAGAGCAGGACTGGAACAAGGCATGCTCCATATAGCCATCAAAAATGCAGGCGCAACTGGGACTTTTGCATGTGCCTTGAGCCCCGCTTCTTACTCAGAGGATGGGACATGTTCATTCCCCTTTCAAACCGACTTGTATCCCTTCCTACCCATGAAAAAGAGACACCAGATGACTCACTACCAGTCTTGAAGCTGGGTTGGAGAGGCAGACATCCACAGTTCCTGATAATACGATATTTGATGATAGATAGCATCACATTTGCTCCTTTTATAACCATTTCAATCCAGTATCTTCATGAAAATTAACAATCTGAGTTTCGCATCTAAATCTAATGGTCCAAGGGCCATGAGGCCAACTCAAGACCAACGTGTTATCCGGAAATCAGAACAGGCTGGTGATGGAATTTGAAATCATCCTGATTGGGAAGGTTCGTCTCAAACACCAATAAACTCCACCAATCTGAGGTGACTTAACCTAAACTTCCATGATGAAATTGAACTGTCAGGTTTTAATGATCAGAGACGATTATCGAAGTGATTCTTGCAAAATGAAACACATCGAGAAAGCTCCTGCCATTTTGGTTATTGAACGATCGAGCAGAGATATTTGAGCTGCTCGAGGCTTCTCACGCAGCTTTATACTGGATTGGTACGAATTGGATGGCCACTTATTTGCCTGCTGCTCATTTATTCAGTCAAAGATTATACACGAGTAACGGATGCCTTCATTGCTTTCCCCGCACTTCATGCTAAAGTCAGCGATTATGTAGAATGTAGCTCTCTTACGTTATTGACACTTCTCCGACATAATCACCACTAAGAGTCAATCATTTCACCAATGTGTTTGAATTTTCAGACCAATGAAGAGTTCAATAAGCTCATGAATGGACATCGCCGAATCGAAGCTGTTAACATGACTGAAATTGAAGCTGATGAAACAGATGAGAGTAGTGCATCTAAAGAAAGTCCCATTGAACTGAGAATTGCAACTGTTGACTGGCGAAGAGAAGGTTTAGTGACTCCAGTGAAAAACCAGGTAAAAAATCAGAAAAAGCTCTCAAGATTATTCAGTGCAGACATTAATTTCTCAACAGGATTGGACGTTATGATCAGCTTGTGTGAATTCTTAGGGAAGTTTCCGTTTCAGTCGATCATTTTTAACCTAAATTGCTTCTCCTGCTTTCTTGTTGCATTTGTTTCCTGGTATTGATTATGGTCAGGCAAGGAAGAATGGTATATGTATCAATGATAATGTTCGTGCTCTTACTCATAATATCTAGAGAAATCTTACCGCAAAAACAAATTCAATGCTTAGATTAAACTGTAAAATTGAAGTCATCCTCTACAATTCCGATGTAATAAATATAAGTTCAGATGTAAATTGACACAACCCAATCATGGTTGCAGTGCCAAGCTTCCTTGTGATACATGTCCAGTCTTATTCAAAGAATATTCGATTATATGCTCGACACCCCAAATTTTAAAACCACATTCACTTCTGTTGGGCCTTGTACCTCTCTCAATCATTCTCTCCAACTGGACAAGGCTGATCGACAGGAGGGCAGAGCCTGCTGGTAAGTATATGAAATATTGTGTACAAATGGGAGTTGTAAACGATCGGATTATACTGTCATTTACGAAGTGTCAGTTGTGTTGTATGTTTCGGAGGGAAAACACCATGAGGCTCAGTGAGATTTCTCACTATCGTTATCAAAAGCATCTCGGTAGCTACGTCAATGCAGCTATAACATCCCACATATCCACTCCGAGTCTAATCTTCCCACACGTTCTTCCCGGAGCAATTCAATAGATTCATGACTAGTGCCCGATATCCTGGCAGCTGAGCCATCATGAAAAAGCTGCTGTGAACCAACATGAGCACGAACATGGTAACCTTGCCCTGATCAGATAGGAATGTTTTCGAACAGGCCAGAGAACGGTACAGAAAAACAACCAACATGCCATAAGAATGCTATGTGTCAGAATCGCTGTGATAACCCACCTTCCCCCTCCGACTCACTCTATCCCAGCCACAGCACCCCGTCATACCCAGATTCATGCTTGCACTGACGTCTTCCTCATCTTCAAAACCAACATCGCATCGGCATTGGCAATCCACTACCTCGGAATACCTCCCGTCATGTACCAACACCAACGGACATGCAAAACTTAAATCTCTCACTCAATCCTTCCTGCTCTGACATTCCAGGAGATGAGAGAACATTGGAGGACAGAGAGCTCTTGCATTGGTGGAGAGGCGTCTGAGACCAGATTCCTCAACCTGTGAGGAGAAACTCCTGTTTCTCACAAGAAAACATGATACACCCACATTCCACTAAGCGAGTAATTACTAATCATCACTGCTTTGTTCGAACTCTGTTAGTCTCATTAATTCTTCAGTGTGTCTTTGCAATAGCCCCAGAAACTTCTGTCTTTCGTGTTCTGTCGGTTCCATAAGCATCTACTCTAGCTCTTCAGGGAAAGAAGACACCTCCTTGTTCTCTGAGCATGAAAGTATTGCGGCCTCAGAGGAAATATCAGTAAGGCTGCGTCCAGCACACACCACCTGCTCCCTGGAATATTGTGGGTGTGGGAGCACAGTCTGGAAAGCCCCTCATTGTGTCATTTCCTGCAGCACTCGGAGGGCTGCCTGCGTCCCGGTACGGGCAGAAGAGACCGTGGTGTTGGCAAACATCTACATATACCAGGGAGCAGCAGATGCAGCAGACAAGAATGTACACTTGAAAGACGCCAGGGATGCAGATACACTGCGGGGACCCAGATACGCAATCAAATGAATCATGTAACCTCCAAGGACAGTTTGGCAGTTGCCATGGAGAAGCAGGCCCAGCACCCTCAGCGTTTGCTGGCCATGGGCACTAAGCTGTACCCCATCGCCAACTGCTCTACAGGCCTGTAGGAGAGGTGCCACTTTCTAATCACAAGTAATAGGGACAGTGCCCTGCTGGAGGAGGAACACACACAGGTCACTCCGACTCAAGATATCATAGAAGTGGTTGAGCCTCCACCTTCAAACTGCTGCCCAGTTCTGCTCAGCATTGTCAGAGCAACCTCACGCCCGCCAGGCAAAAAATGCTGCGAGATTGACTGAACAAACCATTGCAGGGCTCACAGGCTGCAACAATGAGTCCGATCCTTCCTGCCTCACCCAAAAACTGGTATTCATTATATCTGAGACAATGAAGGAAAAGGAGGTTTAGTGGCAAGCGTGACAAACCTCGTACGTTATTTGCTCCTTTTAGATAAGTGGTATCAGCTTGACCTTCCACTTGGCTGTTTCTCTCTCGGTGGAGAGAAGCCTTAATGTAACTGCACCACCATGATGCCTAATGGCATGGACACATCGGATCAATGTGTGTACTGAGAGCCTGGTGTCGGATGTGGAAGGAAGAGGAGAAAGGTTAACAGAGGTATGGCTGTGCTGCTAATACCGTCACACCTCATCCAACAACTTTATGGAATCCCTTCCCATCCAAGATTCATTTTTTTCACCATTGCATATAGTGTTATCACCTATCCTCGAACACAACTGCACTAACCCAGACCTCTCAATGCACAGTCCTCAGAAGTGTAGAATTGCAAACTCTTCTTCCTGTGACAACAGTTCCCAATCCCCGAACTGGTCACTTTGTAGCCAAAGGATTCTTGAAACCAAGTCTCTGGATTGCAGACTCAAGGACAACTCCCCGCCCTGGCAGCAGACTATGGTCGATCCCCGGACTGGGGACTAGCAAATGCCAGATGCCAAAGTTCATGGGCAAGACCCATACAACTGGAGCCTGTGCATCTTGCCCTGAGATGCTATTTGGTCTGATCGAACACCATGGTCGTTTGTAACCAATCGAAAACAGCGTTCATCCTGTCCCTCTCGGAGAGCCATGCCATGTTCCCTTGATAGTTTATGCATGTTGTGAATTTGTCAAGAGAGGAAATTGAATAATGAGGCAAGTTTTGCTATTACGAAGACTTTTCATAATCAAATAATCCTCTTAAATGTCAATGCTTCAAGTTGTTGGTCACTGCTGTAGAAATCAGATCAGTCCTCCGGGGAATAACCCTAAGGACGCTGCTTGGCCCAAACACTGTCCCCGCCAGGCAACACAGCTCCAGTGTGGTCCAGCTAGCGGAAAATTCTCCGACATCTTCAAACTCTCTCTTCTACAAGCTGAAGTCCCAACCTGCGTCAAGAAGACCACCATCATCTTTGTAAGTGAGGAAACAAAACTCATGCATTGTTCCTTAATGAATGCAGACCAGTGACCTGAGCACAATAATCATGAAGTGCTTCGAAAAGCTGGTGAAGGCCCACATCAACTCCATTCTCCCAGCCTGCCTCAGTCACTTAAAATTTGCCGATTAAAGAAGCAGGTCCACAGTGGGTGAAATATCTCTAGCCCTGCACCCCTTGAACATTTGCTCAAGGACACTTTTAACAGAATCTTGCTCATTGACTACCCCTCTGCCTTCAATACTTTTATACTCTCCGAATTGAACTGAAAATCCTGTGACATTGGTCAGGATTCTATCCTCTGCAACTGTATCCGCAGCTGTCTGACCCACAGATACCAATCATTGAAGATCGGCAACTGCACCTTCTCCCGAATAACCTTCACCACTTGCGTCCCCAAATAATGAATGCTCAACCAGTTACTGTACTCCCTTTACACCCACGATTTCCGAAAGAACACCATCTACACATTCACAGACGACAGCATTGTAGCAGGAGGGAAATTTGACAACGATGAATGAGAAGAGAGAAGGGAGATAGAGGGAACATTGACGTGATGCAATGAGAATACTTTCTCTCTCTCTCTCTCTCTCTCAATTTCGGTAAAATTAAAGAACACATAATTGACTTCAGAATGAAAGGAGAACAAAACGCTTCCATCTACATCAATGGGAATACGGTTGAGTGAATGGAAAATGTCGAATTTCCTAGACTGACCATAATGGACAAACTTTCCGGAACATACCATGTGTTTGTGCCGTTGGAAAATATACAACAATGCCTCTTCTTCCTCAGAGAGCTCGGATATTTTGGCATGTGCACAAGGACACTCACTATCTTCGACAGTTAGACCTTTGAGCGCATACTGTCTGGGTCCAGAAGGTCAGGTGTGGCAACTGCGAAGCTCAGGGTCATAACAAACTTCTGAAGGTTGTGTGCGAGTCCCAGACCATATGGAATCGAATCCGCTATCTATGAACTCTACTTACACATCTCGCTGCCATGAAACGGCAGGCAACATCATCAAGGACCTATCTCACCCCGGTAGTGTACCCCTTACATGCATTCCGTCAGGTATAAGATACTGAAGCTTTAACACATCCACCAGCAGGTGCAGGAACAGCTTTTCCCCAGATGTGATTAGACGGTTCTGAGACTCTCTAGCTCAAATCATACTGATCTTCCTGACATTGAATTTGCCTTGTGTCCACTCTCTACAATGTACCATTTGTCCAAGTCTTTTGTGATCTCCTCATCCTCGCATACGATCATGTGCCTCTATTGCTCATAAACAAAGGGTTTCACTATTGTTCGCGACACGTTTCAATACATAAATCAAATCAAATCCGAACCCAGTCACACCGATGTTCACAGATTCCGTGTAATTCTGATAAACCTGAAAAGACATTTAGACTAAGAGCATTAGTGTGAGACGGTGTTCCAAATGAATGTAGATGCAAACTGGCTATCGTTTTTCGATCAATATGATTTAATGTGGTTATATTTCTGTCAACACTAGGGTCAATGTTCTTCTTCCTGGGCTTTCAGTGCAACTGGTAGCATAGAAGGACAGTGGGCAAAAAGGCATGGAAACCTGGTTTCTCTCAGTGAACAGAATCTGATTGATTGTCAGGAACCACATATTGGATGCTATGGTGGAACCGCATTGCACGGCTTTGAACAAGTGATTCGATTTCAAGGCATCAACTCTGAGGAAACTTACCCTTATATAGGAAAGGTAAATCCCCAAGACTTCTAGTAAGATTGTGGTGGAGTCTGGGTTCATTCTCATTTCATTTTATTTCATTTCTTCGGTCCTGTCTGCGTTCACTTGTAAGTTTTCTCGGAGGTTATTTTAATTACCTCTTGGTGAAGAGCAACGCTACCTGTGAGTGTGTCGAGCAGCATGGAATCACAACTGAGAGAGCCTAGAGAGTTTGGGTTCCTGACGGCTCCTGTCCTGACGCCAATTCATGGCTGCTCAGGCGGTGATGAGTCTAGGTCCCCGGCAGTGTCCATATCCAGTACAATTTCGTGCAGACAGAAGATGAGCTCTGTTTTTGTTCAAGGCAATATCTGTACCTATCTTAGATTCACAAAACTAGCTCTGCAGGTGAGTCTTGGATTTTGGCAGCATCTGCATCCAGCACACATTCATGGAGGTAGGGTGCAAGTGGGTTAGTTTTCTGTTAGTGTCTGTATCCAGCAGAGGTTCAGGGAGGCAGAGAGGAGGTGAGTTTTGTTTCCTGTCAGTATCTGTATCCAGCTCGGATTCATGGAGGCAGAAAAGGTGAGTTTGGTTTCCTGTCATTACTGCATCCATCATCGATTAATTGAGGCAGATTGAAGATTAGTTTGGGTTCTGTCAGTGTCGCTATCCAGCGCAGATTAGTGGAGGGAGGGGAAAGGAGTTTTCAGATTCCTGTCATGATCTGTATCCAGCACAGATTCATGGAGATGGGGTCAAGGTGAGTTTGGGTACCTGTCATTGCAGGACACCATCACAGATTCATGGAGGCAGCAATGGAGCTTAGGCCCAGTCCGAGATCCGGCAGCAACTGCAGTGACTGCATTAGACAGCGATATCTAAAGCAGCCTCCTGGTAACAACAGAATCGTGTTTGGACCAATGTCATGCCCAGCAGCATCAGTGCCAACTACTTTCCTGAGGTCCATCAAGACCTCCTTGTGACCAAGGCATCAGCGGAGTCAAGATGCTGCCAAAGATTGGGCGACTTTCCTTCCGACGGTGATAGAGAAGGGGACACATGCCTGACCAGCATGTCCATGATGGAGCACTTAGCAAGGACTATGAAGTTGGACATTCTCTTTATTTCTCCATTTCTTTCTCCTTTATTTTGTATGTTGTGATATCAAATGTGTTTTGAGATGGTGCTGCAGCGTGGCAACACTAGACAACACATTTCCCTATATGTGCAAAGAATATGCACGTGACACTAAATAACTCAAATGAAAATTCTTCGGTGCTTTTCAGAAGCACGGACTTTTTCCAACATCCATGGTGTTAGACCCTGAAACGCAATGCTTTTCAAATGGGAGCTGCCATCCTGGATCTGTGTCAGTCCTTCCCTAAGAGTCTGCCCTCAGGTTTCTGAAATTGTCACTGTATAAGCACCATTAAGGAGGCTGAGAGAATAAAATCTTTCAGCACTCCCACTCATCTGAACCTTATCTTGGAAAGCTCTCCTGCATCTTGACACAACACCTCGTACCCTCAGACAATGTGTCTGAGGAGTTAAGAATACTTCACTTTCTGTGAATTAATGCTCACCATTCCCACAGTTCAAAGATGTGGAGGTTAGGGGGATTGTCTATGTTACCTAACCATAGTGCGCAGGGAATTATAGGTTAGGTGTTTAAGCCATGGGAGATGCAGGGTTACAGGGATAAGGTAGGGCCGAATGGGCATTTTCTATACTCTGGGAATTCTATCATACTGTGAGTTAGCATCTGGATGTGACGTTCGGCTGAATCAACGGAACATTCAGCATATTCTGTCCTTCAGACTGGGACGTGCGCCATCCACTATAACAGTTAACATCCTAACACAGCGATGGACAGATCTGAAGAGTCAGGAATGTCTGTCTGCTTCTCCCATATGCCCCAACGGGCTGGTCAGTCACTCTCATATAATCTGCAATTTTACATGAAAAGGAATGTGAATATGTTGATTTGTTAAGAGAGGCGTTTACTCTTTAGGAATGTCATTTACCATGCGACTTGCTGGGTTGACATTTGGCATATTGTGGTGTAATTAAGAAACTTGGCTTGAATCGATACTCAGGAGACGTTTTTGCGTAAATTGCTTTACAGTTGATGTTGTTCCTCCAGAAGCCGTTGTTGTCTGTCGACACGTCACAATTGCCCCGAGTCTTGGATTTGATTGGGATCAGCCTCTTGCGTGCAAATCCCAGCTCTTTGTCTCAGTGTAACACAGTTTCACCTTGTTCTTCAGTTCATTCTTCAAGTCCTTACCCCAGCTCTTCCACACTCTCATGTCTGGACTCATCGTAGATGACTTGCGCGTTATTATGCAGGACAGCAATTGCTTTTGTTTTAGGTTTGTGTCAACACTGTTTAATTGTTCCTGTGGTAATGTGAGACCACAAGCAACGCAAAATTTAAGTTCATTGTCTGCCCATGCTCTCTGCTTTCCAAAATCCAGCGTTTCATTGGCCAAAGAAACAACTGAATGAAAGAAACACTCTCGTCATATGACAGGCGTACATGATCTGGTGACTGGGCATCACTCTACACTAAACCTATTCTCTGGCTATGTTTTATGGAGGTGATGACCTCTCACGCACTGGCTGGCGAGTCAACATTAACAGAGTCTCCTCTTTTCATGAAGCTCCAGTGTAGGAATTGTCACTCAGGCACGAGCTGGACGAGAGAAGGGCTTTGCACAAATGACAGCGCCAAGGAGTGGTCATTACCAGACAAAGGCCAGTGGCGCTGCTCATCATGAAGGCAGTAACATTCAGTACAACAACCTGAGGGCTGGTATTGATCTTGGGTAACAGACCAACAGTAAGTGACTGAGTGAGAGGAGTGGAGGTGACGATCACAACACAGCTTTGAGGAGGGGTGTGTTTGGCTGGGTGGGGTGTGGTGCAGTGGGGTCTGATAACAGCAGGGGTACCCTTTCTCAACTGGTACTTGATATTTTCCCGACCCCTAAATCTACAATCAATGCAGAACACATTTGCATGTCGTTGTCGTCTCATGTTGATCACCTCATTCACCCCTGAATGAATTATATTGGCATTGGGATCAGAACTGCTCAGTATGATAAATTGCCAATTTGGCAGCCTCAGTTTGGACTCCAGCACGAATACTCGGCTTGTGATTCATTACAACTTTAGTCCCTAATTTACACTCCATAGTTGGGGAAACGACCTGATATCAAGCGTAAAAGCGAGAATGACACCCCTTTCCATTCAGGCGTGACGTGACGTCAAGGAGCCCAAGAAAATCTGGAGTGAATGGAAATTGGAAGAAAAAAATCTTTTGGTTGTAATTATATCGAACACACTGGAAGGTGTTTGCAGTTATTTGATGGCTTTCTGCTCGGGACATGTCGATCGGAGTTCCTCAGTGTAGCCTTCTTGGTACAGCCACCTTCAGCTGCTTCGTCAGTGGCCTTCTATCCAAAAGGTAAGCAGGGGGAATATCTACACGATTGTCAGCACCATTTGAATTTATCACATTTTGAAGAAATCTGTGTCCAATGCGGCAAGGTGTGGACAATATCTCCACTTGCGAAGATAAATAACAAATGACATTCTCACCAGACAAGTGCCAGGCAATGACATAATCCAACAAGTGAGGTAATTTAATCATCACTGAGTCTCACATTTTCAACATCTTTGAAGCCTTTCCATCAACTAAACAAAAGGCAAGGATATGGTGGAATACTTCATCATCCCTGGATGACTACAGCTCCGACAACAAAGAAAGAAACAGTTATTTTATTGGTTGTCTACTATAGACATTGGACAGATTGGACAGTAGATCTTGGAAACGTGCAGATATAACAGAATTGCTGATAAGGGTGATTTGAAATTCCCCAATATTAATTGGAACGTCTGTGGTGAAGATTATCTGGATGGAGATGATTTTGTTGGGTCTTTCCAGGAAGTATTCCTGATACAATAAATAGATAGGCCGACTGGAAGAGGCCATATTGGATTTGGTGCGAGACAATTCGCCAGGCCAGGTGTTAGATATCTCGATGGGAGAGCATTTCGGTGACAGAAAGCATAAATGCCACAAATGTGCAGTCGCCGTGGGTAGGAATAGAAACGGACTGTATGAGAGGGAAGCCGAAAATGTGTTGCTGGAAAAGCGCAGCAGGTCAGGGAGCATCCAAGCAGCAGGAGAGTCGATGTTTCGTGCATGAGCCCGTCTTCAGGAAGAAGGGCTCATGCCTGAAACGTCGATTCTCCTGCTCCCTGGATGCTGCCTGACATGCTGTGCTTTTCCAGCAACATATTTTCTGCTCTGATCTCCAGTATCTGCAGTACTCACTTTCTCCTTTATGAGAGGGAATTTAATCTGGGGACGGAATGTTTTACTACTCTTCGACAGGTCCCGTGGAGTGTAAATTAGGAATAATTCTTCTATGGAAATGCACAATTAATAGAAATGTGTAGCATTTTTTTACTGTGTTGAATAACTTTGTCCCAATGAGACTAGTGCGGAATTGTAAAGGAAATGAGCCCTGAATGACAAGAGCAGAAGAACGGGATCTGGCGAAAATTTTGTCGATTACAGCGTCGAAAGGAAAGAACTCAAAACTGGACGAAGGAAAACTGGTTGGGGGCATGAGAAAGCCATGGCGAGAAGGATTTGAAAATATCCGAATGTTTTGCACACGTACATTAGGAATAAGAGAATGATCTGCGAGAGTCTAAGCTGGATCCAAGCCAATGGAGGGAACTTAAGCATCGAGCGTGGCGAGATAGAGAAGGATCAAAATGAGTTTTTTTTTTGCTGTAGTAGTCGTGAGAGAGAGGGAGCTTGATGATAGCGAGAATACTGGGGAAGAGCTTAATAGGCTTGAACTGATTGATATTTAGAATGTGGATATGGTATAAATTGTGAAAAGCGTGAGTATGATTCAATCTCGAGGGCAGGATTAGATATATCCACATTTCCTACGAGAAGTGAGAAATGAGATTGCTGCACCTCTGGCAATGATCTTTGAATCCAAGATCTTCACAGGAGTAGTTCGTTATGTTTGGAGGGAGGAATATATTGTAATTCTCTTCAAGGAATTAAATAGAGAAAAAAAAAACTGGGAATTATTGTCTAAGTAGGTTTACGTCTGTGGTCAGCAAGGTACTGGCAAAAGTTCGCAGATATAGGATTTTGGATTGTTTAGATAATGATTTTTGATTAAGGAAAATCAATATGGCTTTTTGATGAGCATGTCATGCATCACAATTCGTATGCGTTCTTTGAGGATGTGCTGAGACAGGTTGATGAAGGTCGAGCAGTGGATAGGATGTATATTGATTTCAGTAAGGTATTTGATGGGTTCCCCACGGCAGGCTC